>NW_019154201.1:785375-932333 GCF_002288905.1 Enhydra lutris kenyoni
TGGGACGGGCCGGGGCCGCGGCGCGAGCTTGAGGGGCCGCGGGCGTGAGGAGACGCGGGGCGGGCGGGCCGCGGGTGAGGAGGCCCCGCGTGGAGAGCCGGCAGCCGCCCGGACGGACCCTGCGCCGCCCGGTGGCCGCGGGGCCCCTGCTCGCGGAGGCCCGGCTCGTCATCGATTTGCGGTTGCTGCTGCCATTGTGACGGATCGCCTCCCCCGGCGCGCCCGCCGGGTGCTCGCTGCAGGTACACACGCGCGCGCCGCGCTGGGTGTGCGCCGGCTCGTCCTTCCCGCAGCCCGGGGCGTGCTGGCTCGTCCGGGCGGGGTTTTCGCCCCTGCGTGACTGACGGTTCCCCGTTGCGGGGTACGCCTCGGCGGGAACAGTGGCGGCCCTGAAGGTCCGAGTGCGCTCTGCGGGGATGGCGGTGCGGGTCGGTGGGAGCCGAAGGCTCTCAGGGATTCAGAATGCGGTTTCCTCTCCTCCCGCGGGTTTTCCCGCAGCCAGAGCCCGCTTTTGGACGGGGCTCGCGGCTGTCGAGCGCCGGCTGGAGACGGGCGTGCTCGCCTCGTCTGGGTGCGAGACTTCTCCGCCCGGAGGCCGTGCGCGCGAGCGCGGGCGCGCGGGCGTTGGAACGCGCGTTCCGCCGGGTTCTGCCCGCGCCGCCGGCTCCTGCGAGTCGTCCGTCCGCGCGCGTCGCGGGAGAAGGGCTGCGGGTTGTGTCCCTGGTCTGCTCCGAAAATGCGAGGTTAGAGCCGTTCTGCTTACTGCGGAAGTTCCAGGAGTCATTCTCCTCAGGATTTCTTACCGGCATTTCCAGTGTTTGAGATGAGGCCGGCTGGTGTGCGGCTTTTACAAAACTGTCCCCCCTGCCCCGCATCTCTGGCTCCCGCCGCGGTGGTCGGTATTGAGCGCGCGTGTGTTTGAAGTCGGATTAGTGTGCGCCCGGTTTTCTCGGAGACGGCTTCAGGCCGGCGAGCCGTCGTCCCTCCACACGACGCTCGGCGGGCGAACTCGGCGCCGCGTCCCCGGCGCGCTCTGGCGCGGAGTCGCGGGCAGCGTTCAGCCAGCGGCAGGCAGGTCCCGCCCCGAGTCCGCGGGGGAGGAGACCCTGCAGCCCCGCCCCTCTGACGGAGTGCGGGGGCCGTCCCCGGCGTGGGAGGGGAGACGACGCGTCGCGCGAACGCCCGCTGGCGATCGTGTCGGGTGGCGCCGGTCTAGACGGTTACACAGCGCGCTCCTCCTCCCCCTTTCCGGACCACCCGGGCTCTGCACTAACTTGCTCTCGGACCCAGCTCGTCTGTCGTCCCAGTGGTCTCTGTCGTGCAGAGCCCCCCGGATGCTGCGTGTCGCACATTCCGGCCTGTTCTTGAGAGTGGTCCCCTTGCGTCATTTCTTCTCTCAGCGCGCATGTCCTGAGCGCTCAGCTTGCGCCAGACGCAGGCAGGGTTTTTATTGGGATAAAGAAGGAAGACCGTTGATCCGCGTTTTATGTCAACCCGGTCTCCGGGTTCCGCTTCGCACCGTACAGTATTCACGTAGATCCAAAGCGCGCCGTGTGGAGACGAGACCACAGAGTTACTCGTATTGGTTAATTAGCCGTACCGCAGCCACGGGGAAGGGATTCGGTTAACATCAATGAGTTTTCACTAAAGTGCCTGGAAAAGGGGCGCCTGGGTGGCTCAGTGGGTTAAGCCTCTGCCTTCGGCTCAGGTCGTGATCCCAGGGTCCTGGGATTGAGCCCCACATCGGGCTCTCTGCTCCGCGGGGCGCCTGCTTCCCCCACCCGCCTCTGCCTGCCTCTCTGCCTGCTTGTGATCTCTGTCTGTCAAATAAATAAAATCTTTACATAAGGTGACTGGAAAGGAAACGTGTAAGTGAGCAGAGTGCTTCAGTGTCCTCAACAACAAGCTAACACGTCTTTGTAGAAGAAAGTCCGCTCCCAGCAGTAATGGAGTACCCAGTACTAATTCTAACTAGAAATGTGCCTGAGCTGAATGAAGAACTTTAAAACCTGACTAGGAGATAGAAGACTGAAGGAGGAGTAGGAATGAGAACAGTTCTGTTTTTTATTAAATTCGGTTGTCAAGGAATTATAAATGGATTTTTTTCAAGAACCCCCCCCCCCGCCCCGTGCACTGTGTTCTTTATATGTTCATTCTTAAAAATGCTATGGAAGTGCCTTCTTGCTTTTCATAATTTGGTGAGAAAATGCTTCTGTTAAAGAGAAATACTTCTAGAAATAATGGGTTTCCTTAGTTTACATGACATAGTACTGAATATATATAATACATGACAAACACTGAAGGCTTAATAACATAGTTTAAAAAACCTTTTCGGTTTTAAGAAATTATGTTTTAAGGAAAGGGAAATTTCATATTATGTCTCTTTTCGTGACAATACGCTTTGACCTTTAGTACTCCTTTGTGCCTGTCTCCTGTTAGAGATGCTGTCTCCTGTCACATCGGCATGTCTTACATCTTCTGGCTACAAAACAGCATCAGGACTGGGTGTGGCATAGCCTGTATATGTATCCCTGACACGGTACCAACACCCACAGCATCACTTTTGCCTCTATTATGCAATACCTCTCTGCTATCTCATTCTTATCTTTT
Organism: Enhydra lutris kenyoni; assembly: GCF_002288905.1. Classification (NCBI taxonomy): domain Eukaryota; kingdom Metazoa; phylum Chordata; class Mammalia; order Carnivora; family Mustelidae; genus Enhydra; species Enhydra lutris. Next base: position 787,986 of record NW_019154201.1, read on the forward strand.
ATTTTATTATGAAAACTTTTGAGTGTACAGCTGAATTAAAAGACTGCTTGTAAACCTCCCTCCTCGACTCTACCATTAACATTTTATTTTATTTTAATGTATATCTTTTCTTTTATCAGTCCATTTTCTTGTGTATCAAGTAAATTGCATACATCAGTATATTCCCCTAAATACTTGAAAATGTATGTGTTATTAGCTAGAATTCAGTATTTAGCTTTTTCTTTTGATGTAAAATTTACATAAAATAATGCACAAAATGAAAGTATACATTTGCTGAGTTTTTGCAGTTGCATGGTCCTTTTTTATCTTCAAGTCTTCATGCCTTTTGTATCTTCAGGTATGTCTTTGCCATCTCTCCTGGCCCCAGAGTTCTAACTCTGTGGCTGCTGGGTTCTTTTGCTAATCATTCCTTGCCCTTTGCACACGCTAAAGACCAATGAACTTACTCAAAATCTAAAGAGATTCTGTTCTCTTTTATTAAGAAGCATATACTCCAGGGGAGCTAGGGTGGCTAGCGCTAGGGTGGCTAGTCAGTTGAGCATCCAGCTCTTGATTTCAGCTCTGGTCATGATGATCTGATCCCAAGTCATGCTCTCAGGGTCCCAAAGTCAGGCTCCACACTCAGAGAGGAGTCTGCTTGACAGGTTCTCTCCCTCTCCTTCTGCCCCTCTTCCTGCTCGCTCATTCTTTCTAAAATAAATCAATCTTAAAAAAACCACATATAGGGGCACCTGGGTGGCTCAGTGGGTTAAGCCTCTGCCTTCGGCTCAGGTCATGATCTCAGGGTCCTGGGATCGAGTCCCGCATTGGGCTCTCTGCTCAGCGGAGAACCTGCTTCCTCCTCTATCTCTCTCTCTGCCTGCCTCTCTGCCTACTTGTGATCTCTCTCTGTGAAATAAATAAATAAAATCTTAAAAAAAAACCCATATATACTTCATACACTTGAATGAAATGCTGTCCCTGACAAGGTCTTGCCTGTCACTGGGCACTGGAACTCAAGTACTGGGTCTTCAAATGGAGACTGGAGGGCAGACACCTTGGGAAACAGACACGTTACCTTTGTGGGTGCTTGTAATGTACTGGACGAATGCCAGTGGAACAGATACGAAGTTGGAAGCACTATGCTGGTCTCTTTCTGAGATTTAGCACGAGATTATCCCAATTCTCAAGTGGTTCCTTATAAGGGAGGTGGACAGTAGGTAGGGTGTTGAAGTGCTAAAAGCATGTCCAAAGTGTTCATGATTACTGGCCAGGGAACAGTCATTCTCTCTGGGACAACAGGAAGGCTTGTCAGAAAAGGTGGCATTTAAATGAGGCCCAGAGAGCATGGGGCGAGTGCAGCAGAAATTAAGGTTGAGATGTTGTCAAGGCCATGAAAGTAGTGAAGCCTGTATACTCAGTGAGTTGGTCAGAGCCATGCTGCAGAACCTCTTATGCCCTGGGTAGTCTCTTTCATAGCCTTCTGGTTCATACTGGAAGCTTCTTGCAGCCCATCTCTGCCCTGATGGTAGGCAGAATAATCGCTCTCCAAAGAACCAGAATCTGTGGGTATATTACAATATATGGCAAAAGGGACCTTGCAGATGTGATTCCACTAAGGACCTTAAGATGGGGGAGATTACCCTGGATTGTTCAGGTGGACCCAGTATAATGACAGGGGTCCATCAGAGTTGGAACAAGAAGGCCGAAGGTGAGCATCAGGGGGAGACGTGACTATAGAAGAAAGGCACAGAGTGAGGTGGTTTTACTAGCTTCCTGCCTTACAAACCTCCAAGTGATGCCTCCATCACTTGGAGCTTCTGACTCCATCCCTTGCCCTCCTCTCTCCTCTGGCCCCAGCCCGCTTGTCTTTTACTTCCTTCCTCTCAGTCTACTCTCCAGTCCCCAGCACCTCTTCCCACTGCGCCCTTTTTCTTCTTTTTTCACCTCCAAACTTTTCACTCCTCTTGTGGAATTTGTCTGCTGTTGCCACTGCTGTATTGACACCAGTCTCCCCTAATCACTAGTGAACCGTTATCTGAGCAGTCCTGCACATTATGCTCTTTAACTTACCCGAACTCTTTTAAATCTCCCCTCCTTGAAATTCTCTCTCCTTCTGGCTCTCTCTTTTCTGGATCTTCTCATTCTCTAGTGGGTCTTCGCCTCATTCGTGGTCTTTTCTTTCTCTTCTCTTTGCTTCCTAAATCTTGATTTCCCCCACAATCTAATCCTGGTCTTACAGTTCGTTGTACTCTTCCCATTATCTTTGGTTGACCTTATATACTGCCAGGTGTCATCTGATAATACCGTTAGCTAGCATTATCAGATCTTACTGTTTCTTACTGGGCTTTATAGGAATTGTGTCATAGGGTTGTTGATAGGAATGTATGATCTCACTTAGACTCTTGTCCATCTGCCTACTTCACCTTTATCTCGTAGTGGAAGAACACAGTCACTCTCAAATCTATGACATAAGACCATCCCCCTACCCCATAAATCTTGTTGGAGACTAGCCGAGTAGTTTGGATAGATAAAGATAGAACAGAAATGTGAAAGGCAGATGATACAGTTGGATAACCCTCACATCTACATATGTCTCCAAAATACCATTTCTCTGGCCCAGTTTCTGAGTTTAAAACCCAACCCCATCAGGATGTGAGGACATTTGTCATGCCCTTGATCACCAGGGTTGGTTTAGCTGATATGGCTAGCTAGGTGGATGTCCCTTTCCTCCTCCACTGCTCTGTGTCCATCCCTCCCAAAGCTGCAGGTTCACAAAGAGGACAACCTTCCCCAATAGAGGAGGCCCATTCTTTGGTGAAGGGTATACAAGAAGCTGCGCTCCATGCCAGAACTTCCAGATAAGCTCTTAAGGTCCATTTGTAGGAGAACATAGGGTAGTCAAGTTTCCAAGACCCCAGACACATCCAGATGAGTCACTGCATATGGCAGTTTGCCTTTCTTTAAAACAAAACAAAACAAAAACCAAAAAACCCAGTCCCATCATTCCTCTAGTGCCTACTCCTCCTGATACATTGATGATTAATCACTTAATCACTGGGTGATTAAGTCACCCAGGAAACTGGGAGTCATCTTTAACCCCTAACCCATCTTCACATCCGTATCCATTTGATTTCCAGGATATACCAATCTTTCCAAAGTCTACCTGCTCTGCATTTCTATGCCTAACAGCCCTAATTTGTATTCCCATCCTCTGGATTATGGTATTAGCTTCCTTCCTTGTTCCTTTGCTGCTGTTGTTTCTTCCATCACACAACCTCCCCAAATGCAGAGGATCCATTTTTAAGATGCAAATCTAGTATCATTTCTGGGTTTGTAATATGTAGGAGAGAGTCTCTGAAAATGGCATTTTTCTGAAAATGGCTTTTTTTTTTCCTTTTGTGACCTAGGTCTGATCATGTGCGTCTATGGGCTCCTTTCAGGCTGTTCCCTGCCTGGCACAGTATACGCCAGCTGCTCTGAGCTCCCTGCCTTATATAAAAATCATTATCTTCATCTCTGCCTTTGTTTACACAGGTCCCCACCCTTCTTTGTCCATCTGATTAGGTCTAGGACCCAGCCTTGAAACCACCAGGTGGTGCTGGGTGCATTTCTGTGCTCCATGACCCCTTGGGCATGCTGTTGCTCAGAGCAGTAATCATAGTGGACTAAGGTGTCCATTTTCAGTGTCTTCAGCTAGACCCAGCTGCTTGATGTCAAGAATAAATACTTTATTCATGTTTTTATCTCCTGGGCCTTGTACAGAGCCAGGCACATAGTAAGTGACCACTAATTATTTATTAAAATTACAGAAGAAGATCCAAATCTATAACATTAAGATAGTAGTCAACTTACCAGCTGTTTCCCTAAACACAAGTAAAACTCATCCCAGTGTTCCCACATGGTAGTGATAGTTGTTACTTAAGAGAAATCAGTTTTGGCCAGTTGCACAGAAAGATTCTTTGTGTTTCTGGTGACTCATAAAAGAATCTGATTATTCCAGGGTCCTGCCTGGATGGCTCAGTCAGTTAAGCATTTCAGTTTAGGTCATGATCTCAGGGTCTTGGGATTGAGCTCCATGTCGGGCTCTGCATAGAGTCTGCTGGACATTATCTCCCTCTTCCTCTCCCTTGGCTCATCTCCTGCTCGTGCACGCGTGCATGCTTTCTCTCCAAAATAAATAAAATCTTAAAAAAAAAAAAAAAAGAATTGGGGTGCCTGGGTGGCTCAGTTGTTAGGTGTCTGCCTACAGCTCGGGTCGTGGTCCCAGGGGTCAGGGATTGAGTCCCAGGTCGGGCTCCCTGCTCAGCAGAAAGCTTGCTTCTCCCTCTCCCACTCCTATGCTTGTATTCCCTCTCTTGCCATCTTTCTCTATCAAATAAATAAATAAAATCTTAAATAAAAAGAATCTGATTATCCCTAAGAAGTGGTATAATTTAATTGACTAGTTCAAATAGATTTGAATAGTTGCATAGATTAAATAATGGCTTAGATCAGTGATTCTCAAACATGGCTGCACAGTTGAGTCACCCAAGGAACTGTTGAAAAGAAACAAAGCCTGGCCACTCCCCATACACTTAAGTCAGCATCTCTCAGAGAAGGATGGCATGGGACCCAGGTCTCATAATTTATTAATATACCTGGCATTTCCAGTGTTCAGTTGGGGCTGAAAACCACTTGTTTAGATAAAGGTTTGAGTAAGTTTTCAAAAGTGGGGGTAAAGGGAAATTAAGATGACGTGATACTAATTGCAGGCTTGTTGTATTTTATGTAATCCTAAATGGGAGTTAATGGAATGGACCTTAGATACTTAAATAAAGTAGAGGCTGTACTGTAGTTGTTTTTTAAATAAGATCCGATTGAAAATTTACTGGGGGCCAGAATTTCCTGCTTTGTTAGACAACCTGATCTATTTCCAGGTGTCATATTATTATAATATTGACTTGTAGTAGATTTTTTTGTGACTACACTCATTACTCCTCTAATTCTGCCCTCTGGCACAATGCAAAATAAATATCCCTGTTCCACAGGACCTGTAGACACATGAAAACCATTCTCTTGGTTCCATAAAGTAATTTCTTATATAGTTTAACATCCCTCGTTATTTCAGCCTTTATTCATGTGACACTGAAAAGTAAGTTCCGGGAAAGGTTAAGAAACCTCTTAGTAAGTATTGGAGCAGGAACTGGAATCTGGGGAGGCTGGCTGCAGAATCCATGCTGTTAGCCACGGTTGGAAATACACACTTGACGGTGAGGAGCAAGCTTGGGATAGAAGACAGTGTTCTCCTCACTGTAGCTGAAACATAGTTCTGTTGTGTGCCTGGCAGTGGGATAGACAGTGGGGATAAAACAAGTAGGTATACTGTGTGTCCTGAAAGTGCCCGGGGCGGGGGCGGGGGCGGTGTTTGAAAATGGAGACCGAGAGATGCAGCGAGGGGAAACCTACATTAAAGTTTATCATCATTGTGTAAATCGTAGAGAAGAATGAGAACCAAGATATACAGAGGGAAGCTAGGTGAGGAAGGAAACCAAGTAAATAAAGAGCTTCAAGAACAATCAAAGGGCCTACAGTGTCCTCTGTATTAGATGTCATTGGTGAGAACCGTTTTAGTGGTGTGGCAGGGCAGAAGCCATACTGCTTTTATTCATGTAAATTTGCATAGAACTGAGATGGAAATCCATAAGCTCTCCAGAAGACAAAGGGGAAAACAATAGAAAAGAAAACAGATTCAAAAGAACTGTAAATACAAGCATGGGAAATACTCAAGCTTGGTATTCAAAAGGTGGAAATTAAAAATACAATCTAAATTTAAAACAACTTAAAAATGCAATGTTTATAGACTTCTGTTTCTGGCCAACATGGAATAACTGGGACAACGGCAACAACAACAACAGACAGACAGAAAAAATACATGAAACAATTGTTCTAAGACCCTGGACATCAGATGACAAAGGACAGTCATCCCTGGAAGATGGAAAATCAACGAGGTAAGCCTTCTGATTGCTCCGGTTTATTGCCTTGAGAGGGTTTCCCGTTTACAGCAGAGGAAGGTGAAACTGAGGTGGAGCCCAGCAGACTTCCTGAATCAAGGATGGATCTGAGAATCTGATCTGGGGAGAGCAAAGCAGCTGGAGTTCGTAGGACAGACCACCAGAGAGGAGAGGTCTGCAGAGGGTCTCCCACAAGTACTCAAGAGCACAGAGCAGCACATATGTGTGAGGAAACTCCACAAGGCCAGGGAAAGAATCCTCTACAGGGCTGGAGGGAATAGTCCTGATATTTGCATGGGGAATACTGCCTATTACCACTAGCCAGACTGGAAAACTCCTGTAATTCCTGGAACATTGGGAGTGGAACTATTTATGTAAAGCACTGAAAGGAAAATTAACTCTACTTAGAATTCTAAATTCAGCAAAAGTGTATTTTTTTTTTTTTAAAGATTTTACTTATTTATTTGTCAGAGAGAGAGAGGGAGAGAGAGCAAGCACAGGCAGACAGAATGGCAGGCACAGGCAGAGGAAGAAGCAGGCTCCCTGATGAGCAAGGAGCCCGATGTGGGACTCGATCCCAGGACGCTGGGATCATGACCTGAGCCGAAGGCAGCTGCTTAACCAACTGAGCCACCCAGGCGTCCCAGCAAAAGTATATTTCAACAACAAAGTCAAGACGACAGAATGGGAGAAAATATTTGGAAATTATATATCTGATAAGGGTTTAATGTATATAAGATACATAAATACACGTATGTGCTCACATGTAGAATATGTGAAGAACTACAACTCAATAACAAAAGCACAAACTATCCAATTTAAAAATGGGCAAAGGACTTGAACAGACATTTCTCCAAGGAGGATATGCAAATGCTACTAAGTACATGAAAATAATGTAAATCAAAACTACCATGAAATACCACTTCACACCAACTAGGATGGCTATAATAATTTGAAAAATGGAATAACAAGTTTTGGCAAGCATGTGGGGAAATTGGATCTCAGCATCACAACTCACAGTGACACTTCCACTGTGGAAAACAGTTGTGGGTCCTCAAAAAGTTAAACATACAATTACCATATGACCCAGCACTTCCCACTTCTAGGTATAGCCTGGAAGGAATTGAAAGCAGGGACTCAGGCTGGTACTTGTATGCCAGTGTTCACAGCAGCATGTGCACAAGAGCCAGTAGATGGAAACAACCCAGGGGTCCATCAGCAGATGGAGGGACAAGCAGGATGTGGTCTCTCCATACAATGGAATATTATTTGGCCATTAGAAGGAATGAAGTTCTGATTCATGCTACAGCATGGATGTACCTTGAAGACATGATGTGGAGTCACATAAGCTAGACACAAAAGGACAAACATTGTATGATTCCATTTATATGCATTTTCTAGAATTGGCAAATTCAGAGAGACAAAGTAGATTATAGGTTATTGGCGTCTGAGAGGATCCAGGAGTGGGGAGTTTGGTTAATGTTTCAGAGTTTCCATTGGGGTGATGAGAAAGTTCTGGAATTATTAGTGATGGTTGTACACTATTGTGAATGTAATTAATGCCACTGAGTTGTACGCTTAACAATAAGATAGCAAAGGTAATTTTTTACTACAATTTTAAAGATAATATAATTGCCAAAAATCATTGGATTGTATACTCTGAGTGGATGAATTGTATGGTATGTGAATTATATCTTAGTAAACCTGTTTGGAAAAAAAAAAAGGCAAAATGAAGACACTGTCAGACTTAAAAAGCTGAAAGAATTCATTATCAGCAGACCCACATTGCAGGAAATGTTAAGAGATGGCCTTCAGGGAGAAAGGAAATGAAACCAAGTGGAAATCTGGATCTACAGGAAAGAATGAAAAGCAGTGGCAATGGTAACTACGTAGGTAAATATATGATATTTTTCTTTATTGTTTAATGATAATACCTATTGCTGGGTAACAAACTATCACAAACTTAGTAGCTTCAAACAGCACTCACTCACTAGCTCACAAGTCCGTAGGTGGAAGTCTGAGCCTCTCTGGCTGGGTTTTCTGCTCAGATATGCAACATCTGCTTTCAAGGTGTTGGCTGCCCTGGGTTCTCATTTAGAGGCTCTGATTGTTGGCAGAATTCAGTTGCTTGTGGCTGTGGGACCATGATAGGACTGGCTGTCAGCTGGGTGTTGCTCTTGGCTCCCAGAGACCGCCCCCATTCCTTGCCCTGTGACACCATCCACCTGCAGGCCAGTAATGGCGCATCACATGTTTCTTGTGCTTCCAATCTCTGACTTCCATTCTCTGGTCAGCTGGAGAAGACACTTGTTTTCTTATCTGTAAAGTAAGGGTGTTCAATTGAGGCAGGTTTTGTGTCTTGGTTTGTTTTTCTCAAAAAAGAGGATTTGTAGCAGCAGAACCATTAAATTGCAAATGAGATTTTGCATGGACCTCTAGAGACTAGGGGGGAAATGGCAATCTATATAGTTCTTCATACTCCTGGGAATTTCAGACCTTGTAGATGTATTTTTGGACTATCTCTGATGTTCCTCGTTGTGTGGTGGGTATTGCATTATACCCAGCCAGGGGTGAGAGAGTCTAGGTTGATGATTTATAAAACCTCCCTGTCACAGCCGCCTTCCCTCATGATTCTTTCTTTTCTCCAGCTTCCTCTTCTCAGGATCTCCGTTACTCAAAAAAGCATCATCAAGAACAAGAAGGGGATGGAAGCCGAGTCAGCACCTGCTGGGTCCCATGTAAGTTGCGCTGCCTTCTTTGTTTTCCAACTGAGAATTCCTTTTTAAGTTCTGGAGTTCCTTTGCCTAGGAACTTCAGAAATTATATCTTGGGCATTCTCCTCTGGGAGACTAGCACTATTTCGTTTGCTTTATTTGTAGATGTAGTTTTATTCATAAAATACATACTATTCATATACCTTTTACATAAAAAGAAGTGCAGGTTTAACAGTGATGTGGGCAGGAGTCAAGTAGGGTAATATTGAGCACTCTGAGAAAATGCTTTGATCCACACTAGGGAATGAAGTCCAGAGCATACTTCCTCCCACAGAAATGATGTGGAAACTGGGAATGTTGTGCTTTGAGGGTCTCTCTGGTCCCTGGTTGTCCTAGCTGTAGAGCTGGCTATGTGAGGCCTCCATGGGGAGCTTGGGCACAAGTTATAGACTTGTTTAGGGGTAGTTGCCGCCCAGCCATGAGGAGCTTGGAGGAGGGCGGAGCCTCTGGGAGCGTCCAGGTGGGGAGACTGGGTCCCGTGTGGGCCCAGCTTCTGCTGGAGCAGCCTGCATGTATTCTATTACCTCTGGTATATTGAAAAATCCCACCAGAAAGTGTTTGGTTTTTGCTTTTAGCAGTGCTACCTGTTTTTAAGGACTTAAGAAAACTAGCCCATTATATTTACCCAGATAATTTACTGTTTTTTTTTTTAAAGATTTTATTTATTTATTTGTCAGAGAGAGAGAGGGAGAGAACGAACACAGGCAGACAGAGTGGCAGGCAGAGGCAGAGGGAGAAGCAGGCTCCCCACAGAACAAGGAGCCCGATGCGGGACTCTATCCCAGGACGCCGGGACCATGACCTGAGCCGAAGGCAGCGGCTTAACCCACTGAGCCACCCAGGCGTCCCTAATTTACTGTTTTTGTTGCTCATCCTTCAGTCCTGAGATTTAAAGGACTCTTTAAATTCTCTTCGGTAACATTTCCTTTTTGCTTGAATAACTGCTTTTAGTATTTCTTTTAGAGCAGGTATGCTGGTAACAAATTCTTTTACTTCATTTGAGAGTGAATTTTGCATCCATTCCTGAAATATGTTTTCAGTGGATATAGAAATGGCTTGACAGTTCTTTTTTTCAGTATTAAAAAAATTATTATTCCACTGTTGTCTGACCTTCCTAGTCTTTGAAGAAAAATCCTCATTCAAGTAGGTGTTTCTGTGTGTAATCAGCTCTCTGTTTGATGTAACTGAGAAGCCTTTGCTTCTTTTATTTATTGTCTCTTTTTCAAATTACTTTGTTACTATTAAAATATTATCTACATTTTTAAAAAATGCCATTCATCATTTAGGAAAAATGTCTTGGATAATTATTTTAGATCAGAAAACATGGTGAAGTTGGTCTCTCTTTTTTTTTTTTTTTTAAGATTTATTTATTTTAGAGCATGTGTGTGTGAGTGGGGGAGAGGGAGAAGGAGGGAAGCAGATGCCCTGCTGAGTGTGGAGCCTGACACAGGGCTCAGTCTCATGACCCTGAGATCATGCCTGAGCCAAAACTAAGAGTTGGAAGATTAATCTACTGAGCCACCTGGGTGCCCTGACATTAGTCTTTTAAGCATTAAGTTGTACTTGGACTGAAGACTTTTTTACTGCCTTAAATTAGGTTCTTTATTTTGCAGAATATAAATGTAGAGTAACTTTGGTGTCTGATACTCCTTGCTATAGCTGTTCATAACAAACTTGATTTAAATAAAACTTCTTTTGGGGTGCCTGGGTGGTGCCACTCAGTCATTTGGGTGTCCAACTCTTGGTTTTGGCTCAGGTTGTGATCTCAGGGTCCTGGGATTGAGCCCCATATTGGGCTCTGTGCTTAGTGGGGAGTCTTCTTATGGATTCTCTTTCTCTCTCTCCCTCTGCCCCTCCCCACTAAAATAAATAAATAGACCAAAAAAAATGTTCTGACAGGTTCTAAACCTAAAGCATAACATGGAACTGGTTTTTGGACAGTAGGTATCTAGTAGCCATTCCTTTTAGGACTTGACCAGAACCCAAATAAGTACTACTTACTTTTGAAATAAATTCTGGTCCATCCTCTTTTCCTACACCAATGCTGCCTGCCTAATCTCTCTTTCTGTCAGTACTCAAGAAGGGGAGGGCCGAGCTCTACTTCTGGCTTATAATAGATTTGTTCCACATTGTAGACACTGGTGACCTTCAGGGATATACTTGTGAACTTCACCAGGGAAGAGTGGAAGCTGCTGGACTCTGCTCAGCAGATCATGTACAAAGATGTGATGCTGGAGAACTATAAGAACCTGGTTTCCTTGGGTAAGACTAACTTCTGTTCTCAGAGATACCCCCTGCGACGATTTTGGTTCTTCATTGATCAAAAGGTATGGAGACATATATCAGAGTGTGAGCTTGGGGTTAGGGACCTAATTTCTTTTGAGCATAGAAGGGGGTTTTGTACTCAATTCTGCTTTTGTGAAAAAAAGGTGTTTTTGTTTTGATTTGTTGAATTTTTAAAAATGCACATTTTTTGGCCTCTTTAGCCTCCCCTTGTCCACTCTTCAAAGTCCCCTCAGGACTAAGAAGGGGTTAGGGGTTGGGGCTGAATCTGGGCTGCTCTTTGTGTCCAGCCCAGAGTTCCCCAACCCCTGTCCAGTTCTTTATCTTTTGCTGTGCACAGGGCATCAGCTTCCTAAACCACATGTGATCCTCCAGTTGGAGAAAGGGGAAGAGCCATGGCTGGTGGAGAGAGGGATTCACCGGGAGACCCAGCCAGGTGAGCACCAGTCAAGAGACATTCCAGGCAGTGTCCCAGATGAGCTGTTAGGGGCGGGAATCCCTGGCCATAGTGGTCACTAGCTGTGTGCATTTTTGTAGAGAACACTGAGTTTATTTACCTTCCGTTTCCCCATGACCAGTCTTTCTTCAGTCATATCACATGCCATTTGCATTTGGAGACAATGATGTGTTTTTCATGAAAATTACCTTTCTGTTGATGTGCTTGGTTTCCACTCTGTTGGTCTTGCTTTCCTGATTCTCACAGATTCTCACATCCCCATTCTCTCATTCGTCATAAAGTCTTTTCTTTCCTCCTTGCCTGCCTTTTCCCTTTCCTGTGGCCCCTTCTGCGTGGCCCCTTCCCCGTGGCTTTCTGTTTCTTCCCCCTGTGAGCCATGCAGCAGGGCTTGGTCACCGGCCATTCCTGCTGCTGCTTCTTTACTTTTTTTTTTTTTTTGCAGTGCATTACACACTCAAGACTTCTTTTTTAAAGGATTTTATTTATTTATTTGACAGAAAGACAGTGAGAGAGAGAACACAAGCAGGGGGAGTGAGAGAGGGAGAAGCAGGCTTCCCATTGAGCAGGGAGCCTGATGCAGGGCTCAGTCCCAGGACCCTGGGATCATGATGTGAGCTGAAGTCAGATGCTCTATGGACTGAGCCCCTCAGGTGCTGCTTCAACCTTCTGTTTCTTAACCTCTAGGAAGCAGATTTTCAATGCACAGGGAAGCTGCAGAAAGGATGTTCTGAATCCACATAATTTGCATTTTAGAGATATTAAGATGAAAACAAAGTAGGAATAACTTAAGAAAACATGAAATAAAGAGCTAGAATACAGTAAGAAAAAAGCATTTTGGGAACAGCAGTTCTGGAGAGAGGAATTCAGCCAGCAGGAAGTCTCAAGCCTTCTGCAAACTCAGAAGAGCAGCTGGTCGGGGTGCCCGGGTGGCTCAGTGCTTAAGCCTCTGCCTTTGGCTCAGGTCATCTGGCATCTTCCTCCCCAGGCATCTCGGGTGCTGCTGGGTCATACTGCAGGTAGCCTTCTTGGTGTGTGGGGAGGCATGTGACTCCATGTGACTCTAGTGTGGCCTAGTCACTCTAGGAGGACCTGTGTTGCCTCTGTCTGATCCCCCGTGTCCACACGCACACGTGTCTGGTGCTTCCCTGCATCTTGAGCTTTGAGTATGATGTGAATAAAGTCTGTCAGTCCTAGTTGTCCTCTGTGAAACCTCTTATGGCTCCTCGTCAGGTGCAGGTCCCTTCCTTTTCCGAGCTTCCACTTGAAGTGTATTTTTAAATATCATAAACTATTTTTTACTGTTTTACATTTGGTCTTATAGGTGACTTCCTCAAAGGCAAGTCCTTCAATACACCGTTAAGAATTTGATCAGCCAGCTGCTTTGGGGCCTTGGGAGGAAAGATTGTTCTGTTTTCTTTCATTTCTCCATTATTTCTTTCATTTTTTCCATTCCTATGTTCATTCATCTAGAAAGCTTTCCTAGACTCTCTTGACAACTGTCTAAAACTAATTAGAGCAGCAGTTTAGATTTCTACTGAGACTTTGTTGTCAAAAGAAGTACCGAAGCTCCATGTGGTTAAACACATGGCTGCAGGAGCCTCAGGGTCAAAGCGGAAAGGATAATGAGTGGTGGCTCTAAGAGTGCAAATGCGGGGCCAGCTGGCTGGCTCAGTTGGAGGAATGTGTGACTCTTAATCTTGGGGTTGTAGGTTCAAGCCCCACATTGGGTGTAGAGGTTACTTAAAATAAAATCTCTAAAAAAAATGCAGATGTTGTGTTGATGAATGGATATTGTATGTTTTAAGTATTACTCACTCGAGTGTTGTACTACATAATACGTGGATTAGGATTTTGATGAAGGAAAGCAGCGTGCTCATATGTTTAAACATGCCACTCAGGGTTGTTCTCCTTTGGTACCCGGCCCTCACTCTTCCTCACACGTGTTCATTTTAAAATTTTCCAGTTGGCATTTGTGGTTTGCAGAACTTTCCAATGGGATTTTGATGCCTTGAGTGGAGGGGAAGAGAGGGAAAGGATGGTGTATTTCCTGTCAGAAATCATGATGGCAGTGCACACGCACACATGCACCAGGCTGGTGTTCAGCCTTAAGAAGGAAGGAGATTCTGCATCTGCTGCAGCATGGATCGGCATTGAGGATGTTGTTAGTGAAATCAGCCAGACGCAAAAGGACAAGTACACGAGGTTACTTAAAGTCTTCAAAATCGTTTTTTTGTTTGTTTGCTTGTTTATTTATTTATTTATTTGACAGAGATCACAAATAGGCAGAAAGGCAGGCAGAGGGAGGAGGAAGCAGACTCCCTGCCGAGCAGAGACCCCAATGTGGGGCTTGACTCCAGGACCCTGAGATCATGACCTGAGCCAAAGGCAGAGGCTTAACTGAGCCACACAGGCACCCCTAAAGTTGTCAGAATCGTGAAGACAAAGTGTAATGGTGCTTAGCAGGTACTGGCGGGAGGGGAGAACAGGGCCTTACTTTTTAAGAGGTACCAAGTTTCAGTTCTACAGATGAGAAGAGATGCGGGGACAGCTGCACTACCATGTGAATGTGTGGAGTACCTGAGGTATGCCCTTAAAAATGGTTAGGATGGTAAATTTTATGTTATGCCTATTCTATCACAATTAAAAATAGAAAAAAGGGGCTCCTGGGTGACTCGGTTGAGTGTCCAACTCTTGATTTTGGCTCAAGTTATGATCTCAGGATTATGGGATTGACCCCCGTGTCCGGCTCTGTGCTCAGCAGGGAGTCTGCTTAGGATTCTCTCTCTGCCTCTCCATCTGCCCCCCACAAATATCTTTCAAAAACATTTAAGATTAGAATAGAAAAAGAGATCAGGCTGGGGAAGAAGCTAGTGACTCAGTAATAAAAGAAGATTGGGAATGATGGGGTTCCCACAAAGAAGGCAGGAGACAGGAGCCTGGCACGGGGATCATTGTCAGGTGAGTTACTCTCCTGGTGCTGCTGAGATAAAGTTCCACAAACTGGGTGATGTAAGTGTGCCCTCTTAAAGCTCCAGAGGTCACAAATCTGAGATCAAGGTGTCAGTAGGGCCACATGCCCTCTGCAGCCCTTAGGAGAGGATCCTTCTTGGTCTCTTGTGGCTCTGGGAGTCCTAGGTGTTCTGTGGCTTATGAGCACATCATTCCAGTCAGCGCCCCCCTGCACACGGCTGTCTTCCCGGTGCGTCTTTGTGTCTCCTCTCCTCTTGTAAGGACACCATTCATATTGGATGGGGGGGCCCAGTCTGCACCAGTACTACTTCATTTAACTAACGACATCTGCAATGATCCTGTTTCCAAATAAGGTTGCATTCTGAGATCTTGGAGGCTAGGACTTCAACGTGTCTTATTTGGGGCACAAAATTCAACCCACACTCCAGGTAAGAATAGAATATCACCTCACTTGTACAGGGAGTGGTGGTACTTTGTAGAGAGTGCTTTTCAGAAGTGCCTGGCTGGCTCAGTCGATGGAGCATGCAGCTCTTGAAGCTGGGGTTGTGGATTCAAGCCCCATGTTAGGCATATTGATCATTTAAAAAACATGGCTTTTCCCCCCGCCAGGTTAAGACCTCACATTTTTGGCTCCTTGGTGGCTCAGTCAGTTAAGCATCTGCCTTCAGCTCAGGTTGTGATCCCAGGGTCCTGGGACTGAGTCCTGCATCGGGCTCCCTGCTCTGTGGGGAGCCTGCTTCTCCCTCTCCCTCTGCCTGTTGCCCTTGCCCGCTTTTGTGCATGCGTGTTCTTTGATAAATAAAATCTTAAGAACCTAACATTTTACCTAAAAGGCATTGAGAGACAAACAAGCTTTTAACTAGGAGAAATAATGTGCAATAATACACACAGATATACGCAAAAGGGCAGAAAAGTCCAGGAGAATATGAGTTAGGGGCTAGGTTGTGCTATAGTATTCTGTGGTATGAGTCCCTATCAGATGTTAAGTCCTTTTTCTTTTTAAAGATTTTATTTATTTATTTGGAATAGAGAAAGAGGGAATGTGAATAGGCGAGAGGGCAGAGGGAGAAACAGGCCACTCAGTAGGGGGCTCGGTCCTAGGACCCTGAGATCATGACCAAAGCTGAAGGCAGACGCTTAACTGACTAAGTCACCCAGGGGTCCCAGTTGTTAAGTCTTGATGTTTCACAACAAAGGAATCAAAATACGAGACCAGGAGAATATTAATAATGATTACTGTGGTATTGCTTTGACCATACATGTGTGAGTCTGTGACGAACTCACATCTTAGAATACTTCATAATAATCTTACACCACAAATACTGTGTCTCTTGGATTACAGATAAGCAAAGTGATATTTGAAAAGTTTAACAACTTGTCTAAATTCACCACTAGTAGCATTAAAGCTTTAAACTTGAAATTAAAGCTTTAAACTTTAAATTAAAGCTTTAGAACCTGTATATCCATTTGCTTTTCCAACCTGCTGCACGGCCTTTCTGAGGGGTTCCTGTGCCAGTTATCTAGGCATTATTCTGTAGTCCTTTAGTGATGTCAAGAATAGGGAGTGGCTCAGCATATGGTTGGACTCATGGCTTAGGAATGTGAGATTGGCTGTAGCTGGGAAGAATGCATGCCAGTGTTGGGTCCGTTATCAAAGGAACGAGACTGAGACAAAGTTACGCAAAGCCTATTCTATGCCAAGCATTAGAAGTCAGACTGACCGGCCAGGGCTGCCTCTGAAGAGAGCAACGCCCCTTGGTCTTACAGGCTGTTTTTTATAGGGCACAATCGCAGGCATCTACATACATGGCTTTGGCTGATTGGATGTCTCCTACCTGTGTGTTTTAGTAACGGTTACCTGGAACCGATACTAGTAACTGTTGAGGCGTTTATTAAACAACAAAATGGCCTTGTTTTTGGTATGTGTTTTAGTAATAGTTACCTGGAACGGATATAAACAAAATGGCCTTGTTTTAGGTGTGTGTTTTAGTAACAGTTACCTGGAGCTGATATCAATAACTGTTGAGGCATTTATTAAACAACAAAATGTCTACCTAGGCAACACGGAGTCACTATGGCTAAGTAGGCCCAGGCAGGCCCTAGGGGGTTAACATGTTTTAATGTGGAATGGACCCCAACACCAGGAGAAGGACCTGACAACAGTCAGTCATGTAAGGTTCTTGTGTCATTAGTAGATCAGATCATGGGAGTGTAGGCCTTTCTGTGGGATTTCCCTGTTGCCCCGCAGCACTGAATGTCTGATCCCATGTGTCCTACCCAGTACTGTCTTTTTGCTCTCGTTGCTGCTCTTACACAGCCCAGTGCCTTCCCTGTTTGCTGCTCTTCTCTGCCCTTTCTCACTGTCCGTGAAGGCAGCTCTATATGGCCTACATACTTGTTTCCACATCCCACCATTCAGACCTCAATGTTGTTTTACTTACTCAGAGGTTTCTCTCTCTCTCTCCCTTTTTTTTTCCCCCCAGATTTGGAGACTGCGGTTGAAATTAAATCAATTTCCAGTAAGAGCATTTCTAAAAATAAACAGTCCTGTGGCATTAAAATGGAAGGAACTGCAAAGAATGATCTCTGGTACTTGTCATTAGAAGAAGTCTGGAGATGTGAAGACCAGTTGGACAAGTATCAGGAAAACCAGGAGAGACATTTGAGGCAAGTGGCATTCACCCAAAAGAAAGTACTTACTCAGGAGAGAGTCTGTGAAAATGGTAAATATGGGGGAAACTGTCTTCTTCCTACTCAGCTGGTACTGAGAGAATATTTCCACAAACATGACTCACATACTAAAAGTTTAAAACAGAATTTAGTTTTTAGCGGTCATCAGGAAAGCTATGCAGGTAGCAGTGAATGTGGTCCAACCTTCTGTCAAAACATTCACCTTATTCAGTTTGCAAGAACCCAGCCAGGAGATAAGTCCTACAAATGCCCTGATCCTGTGAACTCTCTTACCGGTGGTACATCCCTTGGTATATCAAAGGGTGTACATAGGGAGAAACCCTATGAATGTAAGGAGTGTGGAAAATTCTTCAGCTGGCGCTCTAATCTTACCAGGCACCGTCTTATTCATACTGGAGAAAAACCTTATGAGTGTAAAGAATGTGGAAAATCTTTCAGCCGGAGTTCTCACCTCATTGGACATCAGAAGACTCACACTGGTGAAGAACCCTATGAATGTAAAGAGTGTGGAAAGTCCTTCAGCTGGTTTTCTCACCTTGTCACGCATCAGAGAACTCACACAGGAGACAAACTGTACACATGTAGCCAGTGTGGGAAATCTTTTGTTCACAGTTCCAGGCTTATTAGGCACCAGAGAACTCATACTGGAGAGAAACCTTATGAATGTCCTGAGTGTGGGAAGTCTTTTAGACAGAGCACACATCTCATTCTGCATCAGAGAACTCACGTGAGAGTGAGGCCCTATGAATGTAATGAGTGTGGGAAATCTTACAGCCAGAGATCTCACCTTGTGGTGCACCACAGAACTCACACGGGACTGAAGCCCTTCGAGTGTAAAGACTGTGGAAAATGCTTCAGTAGAAGCTCTCACCTGTTCTCCCATCAGAGAACCCACACTGGAGAGAAACCATATGAATGCCACGATTGCGGGAAATCTTTCAGCCAGAGTTCTGCCCTCATTGTGCATCAAAGAATTCATACTGGAGAAAAGCCATATGAATGTTGCCAGTGTGGAAAAGCCTTCATCCGGAAGAACGACCTTATTAAGCATCAGAGGGTTCATGTTGGGGAAGAGACCTATAAGTGTAATCAGTGTGGGATTATCTTCAGCCAGAACTCTCCACTGATCGTACATCAGATAGCCCACACTGGAGAGCAGTTCTCAACATGTAACCAGTGTGGGACAGCGCTCGTCAGTAGCCCTAACCTTGTTCGATACCAGACCAGTCATATTAGAGGAAATGCTTATTAGTATAGTGAATGTGGAGAGTTCTTTACAAAGAGCAATAACTTTATTTTGCGTTGGAAACTCTGGAAAGAAGCTGTGTAGATGTAATCTGTGCAGAAATGCTGTCAGTCTTGTTATCCTTTTGTGCACTAGAGAACTGGTCCTAGAAGGGGAAATAACCCACAGATTTCATTTTAGTACACAAATACATCAGCCTTTCTTTCCACAAATTCCTACAAAAGCAGTTGTCCTTGGAGCATTCTTTTTTTTTTTTTTTTAAAGATTTTATTTTTATTTATTTGACAGAGATCACAGGTAGGCAGAGAGGCAGGCAGAGAGAAAGGGAAGCAGGCTCCCTGCTGAGCAGAGAGCCCAACGCGGGGCTCGTTCCCAGGACCCTGGGATCATGACCTGAGCCGAAGGCAGAGGCTTTAACCCACTGAGCCACCCAGGCGCCCCTCCTTGGAGCATTCTTGACCAAGCCTTAAAATGCTAAAATCTGAGAGGAAACCATTAATTAAGTGAGTTGTTGAGAGATTAACCAACTTTGTTACCTTCTTCAAAAAGGTAAATCAATGAGTGTTGCTACTGCAACGAATAAAAAAATTGATACACAAAAATTGATACACAAAAGTGGAAAAATAGTATTCCAGCGCCCCCCCCCTTTTATACTTAATTGTCCTCTTCTGGGACATTTAGTAGTGTTTACTCTGTTTTATGTGTCTGATTTAAACCACATTTTGGTTAGCAGCAGGGAAAATGTTTATAATGTAAAGCAGAAAAAGAACACGTTTACTAGTAATGGTACTTACTTTAAATATATTTGCATGTGGGCAAGAATTGGAAAAGTATTCATGGATAAATGACCAGAAATGATTTGTTAGGTAATGGGATTGAGTGAGTTTTATAGTTTATTCCATGTTACTCTGATAATTATTTGAAGATATTTTTAAATAGTAAGAAAAGGATATCCAGCTTCTCTAGTCTATCATCAGGGATGCTCAAGAATCATCTGTTAGCAGACTTTCCCATTCTGTGTTGTTTTGGGACATAGTTAGAGTTGCACTCTTTGAGACAGGGTGCTAAATGCTTCTGGGAATTTAGAAAACAGTGATTCTGTGGACATTGGGATCTAGAGGAAGATTAGGTATTTGAGCACACCAGGGAAGGTCCCCATTTGAGTGGGAGCAGGTACTTGGGCCATACTTAGAGCAACTATGATCATGAAATAAACAGCTCTGCCCAAAGCCCCCTCCTTCCAAGGTAGTCCTTCATCTTTATAAAGGGAACATAGTGGTTAAATAGCATAAGCTTGAGGTAGACTACCCAAGTTGAAATTTCACCTCTGTCCTTATCTTGCTGAGTGAGCTCGGGCATGCTGCCTAATGTCTCTGTGCCTAACTTACAGAATCTGCTGCTGTAAATTAGGGATATTACTTACCTGGTAGGATGTGGTGGGTATTAAGTGGGTAAATACATAAGCAGCTTAGAACAATGCCTGATGTATATTAAGTGCTTTATGATTGCTAGCTATGGTGCTTGGTGTTGCTGTCGTGGCCCCACCGTGGTGTGCGCCATTGAACTTTAACCTGCCTGAGTGTAAGAGCTCATAGTGCTCTCGCTTCCCTCCCAGCCACATATTTCCCTCTTATCTCCGTCAGCCCTTAGCCTGAGGAAAGCCCTGCCTGTAGTGGGTGTGTAGACTCATTTCTGAGGAGCAGTAAACAACTTGTAGTATTGTATGCAAAATCATCTTGTTTGTAGAGAGGTTTTCTTTTCTAGGGAGAGGAGCCTAATCTTCAGATTCTGTGGTAAGTTCATGCTAAAAGTTCATGCTAAAAAGATTTAGCAAGAGAACTTGTTTAAATTCTTTCATTCTGTAAATGGATCTCCTATGTGTAGGGACTAGCCATTATCTTCCATTTGCATATAACAGGATATATGTTAGGTGCTTAATGATTGAGGGTTGAAAGCTAAATATTTTTGAGAGCAAGAGGACAAAGATCTTGATGTCTGTCTCGCAGGAAAGATCTAGAAATGATTGCTAGTGTCATGAGACTTGGGATCCACAGGGAACATAAGACCATCTAACTTGTACTCTTCATCATACAGTTGAGAAAAGGTGAGTTGGTGCAGGTCTTACATTTTGAGTGAAGTCAGGCCCAGAGCTAGACCTCTGGTCCCGCAGTTACTACTGCTGTCCTTGGTGCATTTATACCAGTGATACGTATAATACGCTCCTGTCAGGAGTTTTCATGATAAGCAGCGGTTCTTTATGGGAGTGGAAGAGTAGCCCCTTAGCTTGGTTTCTGTTAACCTGTGGCTCAATTTTCCTCAACTGTGTAATGGAGGTACTTCTAGTACCTACCTCAGAAGGTTGTTGCATGGATTAAGTGAGATAATGTGTATAAAGTATTTAAAACAGTGCCTGGCACACAAGTACTGTATGTGTTAGTTACTGCTACTATTACTAACACTAACACACTAAGGAGTGTAGGAAGAGAGAAATGTCTGTGGATGATCACTGAAATATTACTTATAATAGTCCAGAAATTTGCGGTATAAAATGTATAGTAGCAAAATGGTTATTTATAGCATATCCATTGACATGGAATATTATGCAGACATTAAAATTATGCAAAGTTAACAGAAATGTTGATGCTGTCATGTGTTTTGAAGAAAGCATGATAAATAAGTGTTAATATGGAGTAAACTCAGATGTAAAAATAAATGAATTGTAAATAAATGGATCTTGCTCAAAACTCTTAAGGAAATTTTTCAAAAGATTAGTAACAGTTAACCTACTTTCTTTTCTCTTTCTCCTTCTTTCTTCCTTTCTTTCTTTTTTGTACTTTTCTACTTTTTTCCAAAGTCTCAACAAATACATATCACTTCTAGGATCAGGAAAACAGTCTCTTCAGTAAGGAAATATTTTCTCTTCCAAAGTTTTCATATACAGATAAACTACTAGAACCTTAATAAGGGAATTCGACAGCAGATAACTCAGAGGTTGCTGGTGGTCTGGGATGGGAGAGAACGGACAGCAGATGGGACCGCCAGGGAACCTCCAAGGATGATCTGTGTCTTGACTGGTGCTGGTTCCATGACTGCCCTTGTCTGTGAAACTCATTGTTATGCCCGAGTTTTTGCGTCCGAGAGACCACCAAGGAGCCAAGCACCGATGCAATCACACGAAGGTTTATTTGACAAGCTTAAGCCTGGGCCCAGGTATACCCGACACAGCGGAGTAGGGACTTGGACCCCAAGCCAGATTACAGTCAGAGTTTTTAAAAGCAGAGTAGGGGTGGACTTGGCGGTGGGTGAGGAGGACAAGGGGGGTGTTCAGAAGGGCTATCAGGGTAAAGAAGACTGTCAGGATTTTGAAGTCCTGGTTACTATCAAGCCAAGGCCATTTTCCCCTTTAATGAGGCACTAGCATGAAGACAATTGGGAGTTTCCTGGTGGAATGTCACATTCTTGCTATCAAGCGTCCTTGTTAGTGAGATTTGGGTTTAAAAGAAATTTAACTTTATTTACTTTTCCTTCTACCTCAGCCTCCTTCAGTTTTGATTATGGAGGGGAGGGTAACATTAGGGCTTAAGGAACTGAGTTATTTGTCTCTGGAAATTGGGCTAGATTCGAGGTGGGTACAGCCTTGTTTTTCTTGGCCTCCACACTCATCACACTATACATTTGAAGTGGATCCAGTTTGTTGTATGTAAGTTTTACTTCAGTAAAATTGATTTTTTTTGAAAATATTCAGAACAGGAATTTCTGGGAAATCCGAGAAAATCCGCAGCTTCAAGTGAAAGCTAATAACAGTAGTAGTATTTGCTGATTTTATAATTCATCTTCATTTATAGACAGCTTAATACAAGGTAACCAATCTGCTAAGCCCTTTAATACAATAGATTATTTCTACCTATAGCCCTATGAGAAACATTTTCTCACCCCTATGTTTAAGGAAACTAGAGTTTGGAAATTTTAGGTAATTTGCCCCAATTACATAGCCAGTGAAGCTTCATATTAAAAGTAACTAGAGGGGCACCTGGGTGGCTCAGAGGGTTGGGCCTCTGCCTTCGGCTCGGGTCATGGTCTCGGGGTCCTGGGATCAGGTCCCGCATTGGGCTTTCTGCTCAACGGGAGCCTACTTCTTTCTCTCCCTCTGCCTGTCATTTCCTCTGTTTGTGCTCTCTCTTTCTGGCCAATAAATAAATAAAATCTTTAAAAAAAAAAAGTAGCAAGTGTGGGGCGGATCTCAAGCAAGGTAGTGTCTGGGGCTTTGTAGAGGATCTTACAAAATTAGCCAGTCCAATATGAAAAATAGACACTACCATTGTGATTTATTTTCTCCAGAGACAAATTCACTGAATTAATACCTGCATCATTTTAAGACAGGCACATGACACTATACAGGGAGACAGGACATTGAGTGGAAATTAGGATCTGAAGGTAAGAAAATAGATTACTGTGGAAACGAGTAGTGGCCTCTGAGTTGTATGTACTGTCTTACTTAGTTTTCACATTAATGCTGCTTTGAGTTCACAGTGACTGCCCCAAGTTGCACAGTAAGAAGTGGAAGAGCCAAGGTTGAAACCCAGATCCCTTTGGCTCCAGCACACACGGTGTGCAAGGCACACTACTTGCTGCCTGCACATCTGGCTAAGGATCCTGGTGCTATCCTAAGGGTAATGGGAAAATACAGGAATTTTAAAGGCCCAGTATCCTCAATCACCACTGTTAGAGGCTCATAGGGATTCAGAAAGCATTTTCTTTCTTCCCTTTTTCCTTTTTTTAAACAGATTTTATTTATTGAGAGAGAGCATGTTGCGGGGGGGCGCAGAAGGAGGAGGAAGAGAGAAAGGGAATCTCAAGCAGACTCCCTGACACAGCGTTTGATCTCACCACCCCAAGACTGTGACCTGAGTGGAAACCAAGATCAGCTCAGCTTACTTGATTGAGCCACTCAGGTGCCCCAGAAAGTATTTTCTTTTTTTTTTTTTTTTAAATATTGTATTTATTTATTTGACAGAGAGACACAGCGAGAGAGGGAACACAAGCAGGGGGAGTGAGAGAGGGAGAAGCAGGCTTCCCACCAAGCCGGGAGCCTGATGCGGGGCTCGATCCCAGAATCCTGGGATCATGACCTGAGCCGAAGGCAGACGCTTAATGACTGAGCCACCCAGGTGCCCCCAGAAATTATTTTCTTAACATTCATCCATGAATTAAGCATACACTGATCAGTCTGTGGAATTGCCTTTCCTGTTAGACGGCAAAAAGGTGAAAATTTTTTATTTAGTTAACTTGGCTGTTAAATAAATTGTAAGGTGACCACATGCCCAGTGTCTTGGCAGCTGTATAGGAATTGGTTGAAAGAAAGGGTGTGTGTAAATGGGTGTTGGTTGAGGTTGGCAAGATATCCCAATAATGAGATCAATTTAGCAGGAGATGGCAAGTGTCCATAGATTTGTGGCTTCAGGGAGTTGGAAAGACCCCACTGCTTTCTGCTCTACACATTAGAAATTCAGCCGTTAGCTTTAGATATTTTATTGACAAAGTTCTCTTATCATGCAGCCCTGTGAAAAAAGATTTAGGGTGCATTACCTTACAAACAAGTTCTACTGTATCTGTTCTGGATAGAACTTTATGCTCCCAAATTTTCTGTGTTGAAGCCATTCCTATTACCACAATGTGGTTTTACATGAAGAAAGGGTCTTCATGGAGGTCATCAAGTTAAGTCATTAGTGAAGCTATAATCCAGCATCAATGGTGCACTTCTATTTAAAAAAGGGGGGGGGAATAAAAATAAAAAAGGGGGGGAACATTTGGATACAGAGATGCATATAAAGGGAAGATGATGTGGGGAGCACAGGGAGAAGGTGGGTCTACAGGTTAAAGGACAGAGGCCTGTAACAGATCCTTCATGACAGCCCTCAGAAGGAACCAGTCCCTACCAACAACTTGATTTTGGACCTCTAGCCTCCAGAACTATAAGTCAAATATCTGTTGTTGAAGGCCACACTCTGTGGTAGTTTGTTGCCAGTGACCTAGGACTGCAACATTGCTTTATTTAAAATTGCAGCCACCCAGCTGGTACTGCTAATTCCTTAATCCTATTCTTTTCATGTTATCAGTAGTACTCCTTTCCTATTTATCAACCAATCAATCATCTGTCTTCCCTTGCCAAAATAAATGCTTCACAAAGGATCCTAGTGGGTTTTCTTTTTTGAAAGATTTACTTATTTTAGAGACAGCAGGGGTGAGGGGCAGACGAAGAGAGAGAGAGGTCTTGGTCTCCCTGCAGTGTATGGAGCCCAACGCAGGGCTGGATCTCACCACCCTAAGATGACCTGTGCTGAAGTCAAGGGTTGGACACTGAGCCAATAGAGCCACCCAGATGCCTCAAGGATCCTAGTTTGTTTGTTTTAAAGATTAACTAATTAATTAATTAATTTGATAGTACATTAGCAGGAGAGGGAGAGAGAATCTTAAGCAGACTCCATGCTGGGCACAGAGCCTGAGCCAGGGCTCAATCTCATGACCCTGAGATCATGACCTGAGCTGAAATCATAAGTCAGATGCTCAACTGACTGCCACCCAGCTGCCCCTCCCCAAGGAGTCTAGTTTTAATTACTGATGTATCCTCTGTGCCTAATACAGTGGCTAGCTCGGAGTAGGCATTCAATAAATACTTGTTGAATGAATTGAGGAACTCAACATTCATTCATTGAATCTAGAAAGGGGAAATGCCATAAACTTATGGCCAACCAATATGTAAACATACAAAGTTCTAGCAAAGAAGGAGAGAGGATAGTTATCGGACAGTGAAGCAACCATGTGTGCCACATGGAGATGACACCCTAATAGATCATAATTTGTTATAAAGGGTTTTACATGAAACTCGGTAATTGAAACTTAAAATATGCATGCAAGACCAAAGGCATAAAAGTAACAGACAATTTTAAAGAACAACAAAAAAGGTTTTGATCTATTACTTGTCAAGGTTTACTCTAATAGAATAAGAAGACTGGTGCACCGGCATGGTGGTGACCAGGAATTAGTGAACAATGGACATAGGACAAATCTGGCCTTCTGTCTACTTTTGTAATTAAAATTTTACTGGAACATGGCCAGGCTCATTCACGCATGTGTTATCTGTGGCTGCTTTTGTGTTACAATGGCAAGGTTCAGTAATTGTGGTACACAAAACCTAAAACATTTACTCATTATTATCAGATGAGTTATCTCCCTCCCCACATTCCTATGCTGGAAGTCCTAATCCCCGGTAACTCAGAATGTTGACTGGGGTCTTTCAAGTTTAAATATTACAAGTTGGGACGCCTGGGTGGCTCAGTTGGTTGGGCGGCTGCCTTCGGCTCAGGTCATGATCCCAGCGTCCTGGGATCGAGTCCCACATCGGGCTCCTTGCTCATCAGGGAGCCTGCTTCTTCCTCTGCCTCTGCCTGCCATTCTGTCTGCCTGTGCTTGCTCTCTCTCCCTCTCTCTCTCTGACAAATAAAATCTTTAAAAAAAAATAAACATTACAAGTTAAAATAATGATACTAGGGTGGGCCCTAATCCAGTCTGACTAGTGTCCTTTTGGGAGGTGGGGACAGGCACACACACTCACAGAGGGACAACCATGTGGGGACAGGGGATATGAGAAGAGGGATTAGAAGAAACCAATTCTGTTGACACCTTGATCTCTGACTTCCAGCCTCCAGAACTGTGAGGAAATAAATTTGTTCAAGCTACCCAGTCTGTGGTACTGTATCATCATCATACTAATACACTGGACTTTTACAGAAAAAGTTTGCAGACCCTCATTATAGGCACCTCAATGTAGTTCCATTGTAGTGGAATGAAATAAAGACTAGAGACAGACCCACATATATATGGTAGACAAAATAACGGCTCCTGAACGATGTCCACATCCTAATCCTAGAATCTCTGAATATATTACATGGCAAAGGAGAATGAAGTATGCCAATCCAGTATTATCCAAATATCGCCCATGTAATCCATACATGCTTCAAAGAGGAAGAGGGAGACCAAGGAGGCCAGAGAGATGTGAACAGTACTCAACTCTGTAGCTGGTTTTGGATGCAGAGGAAATGGGCCATGATCCAAGAAATGCATGTAGCCTCTAAAATCTGGAAAAGACAAGGGAAAGAATCCTTTCCCAAGAGCCTCCAGAAGTGAAGGATCCCTGCCAACACTTTGATTTAGCCCAGTAAGACTTGTGTGGAACTTTTGACCTACAGAACAGTGAGATACATTTGTATCATTTTAAGCCACCAAGTTTGTGGTAGCCTGTTACAGAAGCTTAGAAAATTAATAGCATATGAGTAACTAGTATATGATTGAAATTATTTTAACCAATCAGTAGTGGGCAAAAGATGCTAACTCTCCATTTCAGTGTAAAACTTTTAGACTCTTCCTTTCCACATTTAGTATTTAGGATTTATTTCACTTTATGAAATCCTTGATAGAGCAGTAAAAGTATTAAATCAACTCAAGTGCTTATCTTTTTAATATCTGTGCAACAGATACTCTGACTCCGCACTGAAGTTCCATAGTTATCTCCAGAAAAAGCACTTGTGTGGTGATTTGATCTGGGGGCTTCACCTTGCTAAAAAAGGACTGAAGACAAGGCACTCATGGATGTGGCAGACATTGTCCCCAAAATTGAGCTTGTCACTTCAAGGGAAACAAATGACCGTATTTATTTATTGGCAACATAAAATTCAAGTTTTCTAGGTGTGGAGCCTAAGGCAGGGCTTGAAATCACGACCTTGAGATGAAAACCTGAACTGAGATCAAAAGCCCATTGGACTGCCACCTAGGCGCCTGCCAAAATTAGCGTTTTCACATTAAGAGTACAATTTTGGGAAACTTGTATCTGCCACTGATTCTCACAGTTTTCCAATACTTAAGATCAATGACAATATTAAATAGGATTTTTCATATTGTAAAGTGGAATGTGTCATTTGGAATATCTGCATAAGTCAGTGAACTGATATTTACACACAACTAATTCATTATCGTAGAGAAGCATGATAATAAAACTATCTGAAGTGCAAGACAGATTTTTTTTTAAATTTCTTTTCAGCGGAACAGTATTCATTGGTTTTGCACTACACCCAGTGCTCCAAGCAATATGTGCCCTCCCTAATACCTACCACCTTGTTCCCCCAACCTCCAACCGCCCCCCCCCCCGCCCCTTCAAGACCCTCAGGTTGTTTTTCAGAGTCCATAGTCTCTCATGGTTCACCTCCCCTTCCAATTTCCCTCAACTCCCTTCTCCTAACTCCCCTTGTCCTCCATGCTATTTGTTATGCTCCACAAATAAGTGAAACCATATGATAATTGACTCTCTCTGCTTGAGTTATTTCACTGAGCATCATCTCTTCCAGTCCCGTCCATGTTGCTACAAAAGTTGGGTGTTCATCCTTTCTGATGGAGACATAATACTCCATAGTGTATACGGACCACATCTTCCTTATCCATTCGTCCGTTTAAGGGCATCTCGGTTCTTTCCACAGTTTGGCGACCATGGCCATTGCTGCTATAAACATTGGGGTACAGATGATCCTTCTTTTCACTACATCTGTATCCAGACAAACAGATTTTAATGTAACAAAGTGGAATTTCACCTATCTGGTTTCAGACTGTACACTGCAATTAAAGTATCCCTTGCTTAGTTGCTATCCAAGGGTATCCATAATTATCTGAGAAGCATTTCAAAATACTCGGTTCTCTTCCAGCCACAAACCTGTGAGGCGGGTTCTTCTCTAAATACTTCCACAGAAACATCTGCAACAGATTGAATGCAGGGGCAGACCTGAGAACCCAGCTATTTTCTGTGAAGCCAGACATTTAAAAGATTTTTTCACCCGAGAAAAATGTCAAACAATGTCACTTCACTACTTTTTTTTAAAAAGATTTTATTTATTTATTTGACAGAGAGAGATCACAAGCAGGCAGAGAGGCAGGCAGAGAGAGAGGGGGAAGCAGGCTCCCTGCCGAGCAGAGAGCACGATGTGGGGCTCAATCCCAGGACCCTGAGATCATGACCTGAGCCAAAGGCAGAGGCTTTAACCCACTGAGCCACCCAGGCGCCCCTATTTATTTATTTATTTATTAACTAATATTCATTAAAGTGTCATTTATGTTAACATGTTATTATGAATTTCTGAGTTTTTATCGTGTAAATCTGGACATTCCCCATTTCGGGAAAGCAGAGAACGAAGAACATTAAAAAAATTTTTTTTATCTTTTTATTAACATATAATGTATTATTAGCCCCAGGGGTACAGGTCTGTAAATCGCCAGGTTTACACACTTCATAGCACTCACCATAGCACATACGTTCCCCAATGTCCATACCCAGAACATTTTCACCTCCGTTGATACCACTCCCGCCTTGCGCTAATGCTGCCCACGACTGCAATTCTCCGCCGCCTTGAGAGACTCGGCTGGGGCGTCCACCGCCAGGACGCCAAGAACCCGAGCTTCTCTCCGCAGTGTTCTGGGCGCCCGCGGCCCTGGGAGGGCGCCCATCCACCTGTGCCAGGGGAGCTCCCGCAGGGACTTCTGGGAGTTGTAGTTCGCTCCGCCCTGAGGTCGCACCGACGCGTTTCCTGCGCGTCCCTAACGGCCGCCATTGGCTGGGCCCGGCCTAGAGAACCTTGTTTCGTGGTGTGTGTCAGTTTCCCGTCGCGGTGACCCGAGCTGAAGGTGGCTGAGCACGTCTGCCTCGACAGCCGTGGCCGAAACACCCGCGGCGGGCGCCGCCAACTCAAAAGGGAGGCCAGAGCCGATGTGACTGCAGATCCGGGAGGTAGAGGCGGCCCGTCCCCCCGAGTCCCCCGGCCGGCGGCTGAGGGGTTAGTGGAGCCCGACGCGCCCAGTCGCTTCAGCTTCAGGGCGGCGGGACGGTAGAAACTCTTCTGACCTCACATCTCCCTGCCCGGACTTGGAACAGTTTCCTGACCCGGTTGCGCAGGTGTTGGGAAGGGGGCGGCGTGGGAGACGCGGAGCCCCGGGGCTCCGAGAGGGGAGGCGTCTCCGCGGGGCTCCCTCGGTGGGGGCGGGAGGCTTTCCCCGGCGTGAGGGTGGGAGCGGCGGGGAGACCGCCTCCTTCAAGTTTCTTGCCCCTCCGGCAGCCCTAGGGTCCTGCCGCCACCCGCGGGACGCATAGACCCGAACGTGGGGATGGCCACCAGGGTCCGGACAGCGGCCATCTGGGTGAGTAGCGCTTTTTCTCTCCTTTCTGAAAAGCTCTCCCTGAGCCCCAAGGTGTACACATTCCATTTTCCGCGGGGTGGGAGTTTCTCGTGCGCCCCCGCTCCCCACTCCGCCTCAAGACACTCCTGTAGAGCGTGTTAGACCGTCCAGAAGTACTTCTTGTCATCAGACTTTTAATTTAAACTTTCCGTCTCTTTTCTGCCAATTTTGTACCCCGAACTCGTTTATTCCATTATTCAACAGTTTTTACTGTCTTGTGCTTGCTGGGTCCTGGGGCAGTTGCTAAGAGTGCAAAGATCAGTTGTTCTGCCCTTGTTTTGTGAGAGCAGAGGTCTGGTGGGGCCGTTGGACAAGGAAACCCATAGGGACATTGACAGTAGGTACTCCGAACAGGCTGCGGAAGTACATGGGGACGCACAGCACAGGGTCAGTTTTGGAGATGAGGGTCCTCCAAGAAATGCTTGGGTGATTAATAAGACACTCTTAACCGAGGTTTGGAAGGTGAGTGTGAATAAGGGACTGAAGGTCAGCCTGGGAAAAGGAAGCAACGTGCAAATCTGAGAGTCTTGAAATGCCCCGGTCTGTTGGTGAACTTCGATGATTTTAGGGTTGCTGAAATGTGGAGTTTGAAGGTTTGTAGGTGATGGTGGAATGTATAAGAAAGGAGGCCAGAGCCACAGGCTGACCAGATCATAGAGGGGTTTGAGGATTACCTTAAAAACTTGGATTTTAGGGGTGCCTGGGTGGCTCAGTGGGTTAAGCCTGTGCCTTCAGCTCAGGTCATGATCTCAGGGTCCTGGGATGGAGCCCCACATTGGGCTCACTGTTCAGCGGGGAGCCTGCTTCCCCTCCTCTCTCTCTGCCTGCCTCTCTGCTTACTTGTGATCTCTCTGTCAAATAAATAAAGAAATAAAATCTTAAAAAAAAAAAACCGTGGATTTTATTCTCTAGGGAAGAGAGATTTATTGAAGTGATTTCCTGAAGGACTTCTGGTTGGAATAGTCTGAAGTAGGGAAGAGAAGACAAGGGTTTAAATAAACTAGTAGTTTTGAGAAAAGAGAGATGGTAGAGAGGCAGAAGCAAGTCGCTGGGATGAAAGGTACAGCATAGGGAATGTTCTCTGTGGTATTGTAATAATGTTGTAAGGTGGCAGATGGTAGCTGGGCTTATGGTGAGCATGACATGATAGACCCCTGTGTTGTACTCCTGAAATTAATGGAACATTGGGTATCAACTATACCTTAATAAGATAAGTGAATAAGGTAGTCAAATATATAGAAAACATTAATTTAAAAAAGGGTGGGGGGCAGAAGCAACTGGATTTGGTAACTAGTTGGGTGCTGGTTGTGAGGGAGATGGAAGAGCGGGTGTGACTGTTGGAATTCTGCTCTGTGGGCCTGGGTTGGGAGTGGTAGCATTCCCCGAGTCAGGGAAGTCTATCAGAGTTATTTTTGGTGGGGGGGAGGTGGGTGGAGATTTCTGCTTTAGATGGTTTGGACCCAGTACTTGTTGGTGGGCAGAAGAGTAAGCATGTGTCTCAAGAGCAAGATCTGGACAGGCCACACTGATCAGGTGTGGCCAGATTAGCTCAAGGAGAGTGTGTAGAATGAGAAGAGGACTGGGGATAGTTCTCAGAGAACTGGCAAGGGAAGGATGCAGAAGAGGGGCTGATTACTGAGAGCCCAGTAGAGATGAGAGTAAAGAAGAGGCTTGTGTTCCAGAGTTTAAGAAAAGGAAACCTCAAAACCAGTTGCCATGTGAGATGTCCCACAGAGGTCAAGTAACATTAGGTCATAGAAGTTGAAGTTGGATTTAGTGATGACGGTGGTGGTGGGTGTTACTGGTAACATTTCCAGAACAGAGTGTGGGTGTGTATGTGTGTTAGGGAGGGAAAGAAGATGAAGAGTGGAGCGATGGGAACGGCAGTCGGCTGCAGAAATGGGAAGGAGGCAGGAGGACCGTGATGGAGAATTAAGGAAGTTGTTCTGTTGCAGTGGGAAGAGTTTGAGGAGAATCCAGTAAGGTACCTTGGTACAAAATCAGTCTAAAAATCAATAGGTTTCCTACTTACAAATGTTTAATCTGTTTAGGAAGTTCCATGAAAGAAATTATCCTATTTACTTTCAGTTTTGTATCTTTTTTCAGTCTTTGTATTTTGGATGTGCCTTTTTAAAACAGCATAAATTTGTTTTTCATCAGTCATTCTTTTTATTTTAAACGATGCACTTTGTTTATGATCGATGCAGTTACCGATATGTCTGGGTTTAAATCTGCCATCTCACTGTGTGCTCTCTATCTGCTGTACTTGATCTGGGGTTTTGTGTTTGTTTTTTCTTCTCCTCTCTTGCCTTTGTATTTTTTCTCTCACAGAGGTTTGGCCGTTGTACACATTGTTTATTGCTTTAACATTTTTTTTTAACTTAATGGGTGTTTTCTGGATAATTTCCTATAATTTGTCTTTTAATTAATTACTTCTGACATGCTATTAAAAATATTTTGGTTAAAAGTTTTTTCCATTTTTTTTTTTTTTAAAGATTTATTTGTTAGAGAGAGAGTGAGTGTGCATCCACACGGCGAGGGAGGGACAGAGGGAGAGAGGGAGAGACGCTCCAGCAGACTGCCCACTGAGCGTGGGGCCCTGCGTGCAGCTTCTATCTCAGGACCCTGAGATCATGACCTGAGCAGAAATCAAGGGACGCTTAACCGACTGAGCCAGCCAGGCGCCCCATCCATTTTTATTAATTCTTTTCCTTTTTCAAATATGCTTGTTAAGTCATTTGTCTAATTCTTGGCCAAATGATAAAGTTTGCCTTCATCTTGAATGTAATAAGGTGCACGCTCTATGATCAGTGGCCATGGAGCCCGTTCATTGGCTGTTGTCTTTGAGGTATTCTCTCTGTTGTGTGTTGACTTTCATTAGTTTGTTTATGCCTTCTTGTTTTTTCAAAGTTTCGCTATCTTGGTGCTGGTCACTGTACTTGGAAATTCTTAAGCGGGGTGCCTGGGTGGCTCAGTCAGTTAAGCGACTGACTCTGGATTTCGGGTCAGGCCATGATGTCAGGGTCTCGAGATTGAGCCCCGCGTGGGACTCTGCGCTGGGCAGTCTGGGGTCTGGAGTCTGCTTGAGATTCTCTCACTCCCTCTGCCCCTTCCCCTGCTCACACATGTACACACACTCTGTCTTAAAAAGTAAAGAAAAGAAGAAACAAGTTCTTTGAAGGAAAAAGTTAAGGCCTAGAGTGAAGGTATTTTAACTCTAGATGTGCATATAGTTTTGCTTTTTTCCCATCTGCTTTTGAGTACGGCTGAGGACAGGTGTATTCCCATTGTAGGGGTTGGATGTGAGCCCCGGCTGCAGGACGGCGAGAGGCTGGCTTACACGTGAGCCCGTGTCGGGACAGCGGGGTGCGTGCTCAACTCCTCATTAAGCGCCAGGGGCCACCAGGGAGCTGGTGCCTTAGTTACCTCTGCTGGTGACAGCAATGAGTTTTTTATTGGATTTTTTCCTTTTTTAACTTGAGTATGATTAAGAAATTCCTAAATCTTGTGGTGTTCCGTTAGTTTCAGCCATTTGCAGTCCTTACTCTTCCAGAGGCTTCCGGTGTCCCAGCTGTGGCCGGAGGAGCCTCTTCTGCGCGGTCCTGAGCTCTCTTGAGGTGACTCTTTCAGCCTTAGCTGGCTTCCTGGCTTCCTGGCTTTTGGTCCAAGCAAGATATTCTAGGTTCATCTGAGTATTTCCTGTCCCAAACCTGGCATCAGGTTTTCCTCCTGGGAATCTGATCCCTTTTAGTAGGTTAACGTGCTCAGAGACCACAATGAAGACCAGAATGTTGTTGCTTCTAATCCGTTTCACCAGGCAGACCTAGGAATCTTTGAAAGGAGAAAAAGTATGGTTCATATTGGTATTTCCAGTTCAAATTATGGAGTTTTCACTGTTCTAAAATTACTTTTTTTTGGTGGAAGTAACCCAGTGTTCACTGAAAGATAAATGGATAAACAAAATGTGTATGTCTCTATGTGTGCTGATACGGATATGCACGACATACAGTTCAGCCTTAAAAAGAAGTTCTGCTATGTGCCGCAGCATGGATGAACCTTGAGGACATTATCTTTGGTGCAATGAGCTAGTGACAAAAGGACAGATATTCTACTGATAGGAGTTTTTCAGTGTTGTCAGATTCATAGAAAGTAGAGTGATGTTGTCAGAGATGGGGGTGGGGGGAGGGGACAATGGGGGTTTATTGCCCAGAAGATGCAGTTTTACATATGAAAAGGCTTCTGGAGGTAGGAGGTGGTTATGATGCTGTAACACTGTGAATGTATTTAATTCCACTGAACTGTACATTTAAAAATGCTTAAGATAAGTTTATGTTATGTGTATTTTACCAAAATTAAAAATTTTTCAAAAAGATGAGCTTTGACTCTTACCTCACACAGTACAAAAAAATGAACTCAGAATGGAACATAGACTTAAAATTTAAGAGCTAAAGCTATAACACTTCTGGAAGAAAACATGTAGGAAAATATTTGTGACTTTGGGTCAAGCCAAAGTTCTTAGATATACCTCCAATACCATCAGTCTCCAAAAGAAAAGAGAAAGCTTGTATGTAGATTCTGCTTTTGAAGTTGTGAATTGGACTGTTACATCAAAATAAAAACTTTTGTGCTTCAAAGTCATTTCATTCAGAAAGTGAAAAGGCAATTCACAGACTCTGACATAATATTTGCAAATCGTCTATCTAGTACAGGACTGTATTCAGAATATATAAAGAACACTTACAACTCAGTAAAAATGGCCAAAGGATCAGAAAAGACACTTTACCAAAGACCTGTAGATGGCAAGTAAGACACGAAAAGATGCTTTCCATCCTTAGTCATCAGGGAAATACAGATTTCATTACAACGAGGTGCCATCTGTACCCACTGGAATGGCTTTAAGCTGAAAGGTCGACAGCGAAAGTAGAGAAATTGGGGTCTTTATAGACTTGGTGGGAATATAAAGTGGTTGAGTCACTTTGAAAAGATTTTGGCAATTTATTGAAAACGTGATCTACAGGGACGCCTGGGTGGCTCAGTTGGTTAAGCGGCTGCCTTCGGCTCAGGTCATGGTCCCAGCGTCCTGGGATCGAGTCCCACATCGGGCTCCTTGCTTGGCGGGGAGCCTGCTTCTCCCTCTGCCTCTGCCTGCCACTCTGCCTGTGCTCGTGCTCTCTCTCTCTCTCTCTCTCTCTAACAAATAAATAAATAAAATCTTTAAAAAAAAAAACAAACGTGATCTACAAATCTGTCATACAGTGCCGTCATTTGACCTCTAGGAATTTATCTAAGATAAAGGAAGAGATGTTTATGTGAGACTTGGAGGTAAATGTACGTGGCAGGGTTATTCTTAGGAGCTCAGAACTGTCAGTGTTGAGTCGCTGGGGAATGCATAGCCAAATGGGCTACTGTTAGCAGGAAAGGGGACACTGTGGGTCTGTGTTATGACGAGAATAACCCTCAAAGGCATTCTACTAAGTGAAACAAGCCAGACACAGTACAGGGTATGGCCCCATTTATAGGAGCCGCCAGGAGAGGCAGTTCCTTAGACACAGAAGCAGGGCGAGAGCCGTGTGGGGGCTGCACACGGCTTCAGAGGAGCGCGCAGAGTATCCAGGGCCCGTCAGCGCCAGCCTGGACAGAGAGGGTTCCCGCAAGGCCTTCAATTTAATAAAAGTCACTGAAGTTACATACTCTCTCTTTATAAAAGTTTCATTGCAGCATAATTTATGTACTGGAAAATTCACTCTTAAAATGTACAACTTGGTCGCCTTTAGTGTTTAGAGTTGTACACATGTCACCGCCGTCTAATTCTAAACATTATTGTCACTCCAATAAGAAACTGTCCCCAACTGCAGTCCCTCCCTCTTCCCTCTTCCCCCTTTTCCTTGGCAACCATTAATCTACTTTGTGTTTTTCTGAATTTACCAATTTCATAGAGTTATACTGTATGTGGCCTTTTCTGTCTGGCCTCTTTGGGCATGATGTTTTCAAGGGTTGCTTTGCGTTGGTTTCCACCGGTCATTCGTGATGCTAGTGAGTAGGAAGGCCAGCGGCACGCCCCTGGGCCCATGTGAGCATCCAGACATTTCCGACTGGAGGCAGAGTTGCGGCTGGACTGGTGTTTGAGTTTCGTCCTATGATGGCAAGATGTGTTTCGTCAGCAACCGTCAGGGAATGTCGGAAAAACGAGGTTTATAGGTCCTGGAGGTTCATAAGCCCTGGAGGGCGCATGGTATGCCAGACAGTGAGGTTGTGGGGCGGGGAAGTGTGCCCTCAGGCCTGGGCTTGTGCCTTTATTGGAGTTGAGGGTGGGGTGCCTTGTGTTTTGCAGATTCACTTTTTATTGGTGAATTTAAAATATAAGAGTGGGAATTAGAGCACAGAAAGGGAAAACCAGGGTCACTCCGTTGAGCAGTTATCTAGGTCACCCAGTGCTTTCCAAAAGGGGGATGTCATTGGGAGGGGCAGCTCTGTTCTTCGCCTTTTGGTGTAGCTGGCGATGTGTTGGTCCAAGATGAGTGTCTTCAAACTGGTCGGCTTGACAATGAAAAGCTTGCCTCAGGCACTTAAATTACAGTCGAAAAAAGCTCCTTCTGGGCGCTTCCTCTCCGAGGGTTCATCAGTGTGGTACCGTTTATCAGTACTTAATTCCTCAGTGTGGCTCAGTGGCCTCTGTTGGGCAGGCCACATCTCGTTTATCCGATCATCAATGGTGGACGTCTGGGTTGTTTCCAGTAATGAGCTACTGCAACAAACATTTGTGTACAAGTGTTTAACTTACTGTTGCATCTTTTTTGTCCCGTGCTAGGTATCTTGTTTTTATTTTATGAAGTTACCGTTTTAATTCCAGTGTAGTTAACGTGCAGTGTTGTGTTGGTTTCGGGCGTGCAGGGTGGTGATTCGGCACTCCCACACATCACTGCACGCTCCTCGCGGAAGTGTACGCCTAGTCCCCTGACCTGGTTCACCACCCCCCCTGCTGACCATGTGCTCTCTGTAGCTAAGACACTCTTTCTTGGCTTGTCTCTTTATTTTTCTTCCTTTGTTTTGTTTCTTAAATTCCACATATGACAGAAATCATATGGTATTTGTCTTTCTCTGCCTTATTTCACTTACCATCATCCTCTCCAGCTCCATCTGTCTCATTGCACATGGCACGATCTCATTCTTTTTTTTTTTTTTAACGATTTTACTTATTTATCTGACAGAGACAGATCACAAGGAGGCAGAGAGGCAGGCAGAGAGAGAGAGGGAGAAGCAGCCTCCCCGCTGAGCAGAGAGCCCGATGGGGGCTTGATCCCAAGACCTTGAGATCATGCATGACCCGAGCTGAAGGCAGAGGCTTAGCCCACTGAGCCACCCAGGCGCCCAATTCCATTCTTTTTGATGGCTGATGAATATTCCTGTGTGCGTGTGTGTGTGTGCGTGTGTGTGTGGGTACACCGTATCTTTATCCATTCATCGGTTGATGGCCACGTGGGCTGTTTCCATACTTTGACTATTGTAGATACTGCTGCTATCAATTCAGGGGTGCATGTATCCTTTCAAATTAGTGTTTTTGTATTCTTTGGGTAGATACCTCGTAGTGTAATCACCACACGCATCCTTGCCGACACCTGTTATTTCTTGTGTTGATTTTAGCCATTCGGACAGGTGTTAGGTGATCTCTTGTGGTTTTGACTTTCATTTCCCTACTGACGAGCGCTGTTGAACATGTTTTCCTCTCTCTGTTGGCCATCCACATGTCGTCTTTGGAAAAATGTCTGTTCATGTCTTTTGCCCATTTTTTAATTGGATTATTTGTTTTTGGGTGTTGAGTTATATCAGTTCCTTATATATTTGGGTACTAACCCTTTACTGGATATGTCATTTGCAAATATCTTGTCCCATTCCGCAGGTTGTCTTTTATTTTGTGACTGTTTCCTTCACTGTGCAGAAGCTTTTTATTCAGCTGACGTCCCAGCAGTATGTTTTTGCTTTTGTTTTTCTTGCTTCGATAGACATATTAGAAAAGTGTTGCTCTGGCTGATATTAGAGAAATTACTGCCTGTGTTCTCTTCTAGGATTTTTGAGGTTTCAGGTGCACATTTAGATCGCTCATCCATTTTGCGTTTATTTTTGTGTGTGGTGTAAGAAAGTGGTTCAGTTTCATTCTTCTGCATGTTGCCCTCCAGTCTTCCTAATACCATTTGTCAAAGAGTTTCTTTTTCCATTGCATATTCTTTTTTTTTTTTTTAAGATTTTCTTTATTTATTTGACAGAGATCACAAGTAGGCAG
Organism: Enhydra lutris kenyoni; assembly: GCF_002288905.1. Lineage (NCBI taxonomy): Eukaryota > Metazoa > Chordata > Mammalia > Carnivora > Mustelidae > Enhydra > Enhydra lutris. The sequence continues at coordinate 825,928 of NW_019154201.1, forward strand.
AGAGGAAGCCAGAGACAGTGAGAGGAAGGGAAGTAGGTTCCCTGCTGAGCAGAGATCCCGATGCAGGGCTCGATCCCAGGACCCTGGGATCATGACCTGAGCCGAAGGCAGAGGCTTTAACCCACTGAGCCCCCCAGGCGCCCCTCCATTGCATATTCTTGCCTCTTTTATCAGAGATTGATTGAGCATGTAATCTTGGGTTTGTTTTCGGCCTACAGTCCTTTTCTGTTGACTGTTCTGTTTTGGGGCCGGCACTACACCGTTTGGATTGCTGCAGCTTGTGGTAGAACGTGAGTCTGGAATTGTGATACTTCCAGCTTGGTTTTTCTTTTTCAAGACTGTTCGGCTATTTGGAGCCTTTTGTGGTTCCGTACAAATTGTAGGGTTATTTGTTCTCGGTCTGGGAGAAATGCTGTTGGTACGTTGATTGGGATTGCATGAAATCTGTAGATCGCTTCGGGTCGTGTGGCCATTTTAACCGCATCTGTTCTTTCCGTCCGTGGGCGTGGAACACTTTTTCATTTGTGTCGTCTTCGGTTTCTTTCATCAGCGTTTTATAGTTTACAGTGTACAAGTCTTTCTCCTCCTTTTTTAAGTTTATTCCCAGGTGTTTTATTCTTTTTGGTACAATTGTAAATAGATTGTTTTTCTAATTTCTCTTTCTGCTGCTTTATTATTAGTGTATAGAAATGCAGTGGATTTCTCTCTGAATTCATTTATCAGTTCCAGTGGTGTTTGGTGCGGGCTTTAGGATTTCTCTACATGGTATTATGGCGTCTGCAAATAGTGAAAGCTTTACTTTTTCCTTACCAGTCTGGAATCCTCTTACTCCATTTTCTTGCCTGATTGCTGTGGTGGGACTTTGAGTGCCGTGTTAAATACAAGTAGTGAGGGCGCCTGGGGGGCTCAGTGGGTCAAGCCTCTGCCTTTGGCTCAGGTCATGATCCCAGGGTCCTGGGATTGAGCCCGCATCGGGCTCTCTGCTCAGCAGGGAGCCTACTTCCCTTCCTCTCACTCACTCTGCCTGCCTCTCTGCCTGCTTGTGATCTCTGTCAAATAAATAAATAAAATCTTTAAATACAAGTAGTGAAGGTGGACATCCTTGTTGTGTGCCCGATATTAGGAGGAAAACTCTCGCTCTCTCACCTTTGAGTATGACGTTAGCTATGGGTTTTTCAAATATGGCTTTCTTATGTTAAGGTATGTTCCCTCTAAATCTACTTTGTGATTTTTTTTTTTTTAAATCATGAATGTCTGTTATACTCTGTGAAATGCTTTTTCTGCATCTGTGGAAATGATCATATGGTTTTTATTCTTTCTGTTGTTGATGCGATCTTTCATGTTGATTGATGATTGATTTGTGAATATTGAACCACCCTTGCAACCCAGGAATAAATCCCACTTGATCGTAGTGAATGATGTTTTTAGAGTATTGTTGGATTTGGTTTGCCGATATTTTGTTGAGAATTTTTGCATCTGTATTCATCGGAGATACTGGCCTGTAGTTCCTGTTTGTTTGTTTGTTTTTTAAGATTTTATTTATTTATTTGAAGAAAGAGAGCACAGGCAGGCAGAGTGAAAGAGTGAGAAGCAGGCTTTCCTCTGAGCAGGGAGCCTGACGTGGGGCTTGATCCCAGGACTCCGGGATCATGACCTGAGCCAAAGACAGATGCTTAACAGACTGAGCCACCCAGGCGCCCCAAGTTCCTGTTATTTTGTAGTGTCTTTATTTGGTTTTGGGATCAGGGTAATGCAGCCCTCATAGAATGAATTTGGAAGTTTTCGTTCTTCCCTTTTTTGGAATACTTTGAGAAGAACAGATATTAACTCTCCTTCAAATGTTTGGTAGAACTTAACCCGTGAGGCTGCTGGTGAGGTGACTTCTGTTCGTTGGGAGTTTTTTGCTCACTGATTCAGTGTCATCGCCGGTCATCAGTCTGCTCAAATGCTCTGTGTCTTCCTGATTCAGTTTTGGGAGGTTGTACGTCTCTAGGATTTTATCCATTTCTTCCAGGTTGTCCAGTTTGTTGCATAATGTTCATATTCACGTATCATAGTATTCTCTTATAAGCCTTTGTATTTCTGTAATATTACTTATTATTTCTCCTTTCTTTTCTAATTTTATTTGAGGTCTCTCTCTGTCGCTCTCTCTGTCGCTCTTGGTGAGTCTAGTGAAAAGTTCATCAATTTGGTTGATCTTTTCAAAGAACCAGCTCCTTGTCTCACTGGTCCGTTCCATTGTTTGTTTTAGTTTCTCTTATATTTATTTCAGCGCTGATCTTTATTATTTCCTTCCTTCTCCTGGTTTTGGGTTTTGTTTGTTCTTTTTCTGGTTCCTTTAGGTGTATGGTTGGTTAGTTGAGATTTTTCTTGTTTCTTGAGGTGGGCCTGTAATGCTATGAATGTTCCTCTTAAAACATTCCAGACCTTTGGGACTACCGTGTTTTCATTTTCCTTTTTTCTACATGTGTTTTCTTGATTTTCTCTTTGATTTCCTGGATGACATATTCCTTGTTTGGTAATATGTTACTTAACCTCTATGTATTTGTGTTTTTTCCAAATTTTTTTCTTGGTTGATTCTTAATTTCATAGCATTGTGGTCAGAAAAGATGCTTGGAATGACTTCAGTGTTTCTGAGTTTGTTGAGATTTGTTTTATGGCCGACTGTGTGATCTGCTCGGGAGACTGTACCATGTGCATATGAAGAGAGTGTGTATCGCTGTTTACGATGGGATGTGATGAATGTATCTGTTAAATCCAGATATCTTTGTTCTTAATAATGGTAATAGAACTGTCATATCCTACAATGTCCATAGAATGGTTTTAAAATTGTAATTTGTTTTTACTAACAAGGATGCTGAATGAAGTTCAGTCTGTCTTGGTAGCTCATTTTATCTAAAGATCAGTTAGAAAAATTATTCTTTTGTAGTTTTGTTTTCAGTTTGATAAATACATATTTGTTGACACTTACTTGCAGCTTTAGGGATCGCCCTCCCTCTTTTTGATTATGTAAGATATTTATACATGATTCAAAAGTGGAAACTGACTTGCTTCCACCCCTTCTGCCCCGTTCTGTCCCTCCTGCAGAAGTCACCATTTTTACTGTTCCACTTCATCTTCTCAGTGATTCTTTTGCAGACAGAAACAAACTCATACTTCAGTGCTATGCCTTGTCAGGAAGCCCTTTATTTGGCCTCTAGCCCTCTGCTTCCTTCAGCATGCCTTGTCTTCTAATGTATTTCTTTCACATTTACGTATTTTGTGGTTAATTTCTGGAATAAGATCTGAATGCTTCCCTCTTACTGTCTGGTAGCCTTTCTCCCTTCTCTGTCTTTTCCCTCTAGTTGTTTGGACTTCTCCTGTCTTCTCCCCTCCTTCCCCCTTTGCTTCTTTCCTCTCCGGTCCCCTCCCCTCTCCTCCCCTCCCCTCTTCTGTCTCTGTCTCTCTGTCATTCCTCTCACTACCTTAATCTTCTGTGTTGAGCAATTTGGGCATGATTTTTAGCACTTTTCCCTCAGAGCGAAGATCTCTTTGTCTGGAAAGGACTGTTTGCAAATCATTTTTCAAATTCCCATGTGCTTAGGTGGCTATAGTGCTATCAGGTCACTTAGTGACTTCGGGATTGTCTTCCGATTGGGGGCACACATTATTGGTGACTTTGGGGATCTGCAGTGTGTGGCCCATCAGAATCTTCCCTCATCGTTCACTCTTCTCTCCTGGGATCTGTCCTGTGCTCTGAGGTCACCTCTGCCTATATCTTGATGTTTGTGAGGAGACTTTGTCGCCTAGACTGTGTTGGTTTGGTGTGGACGTCTCTGGGCTTTTTCCTGCACCACTGTGATTGGGCTTGTCTGCATTCATTGGGAATTTTCGGAAGAATAAAAAACTGCGCTGCTACCTCATGCCACCCTGTGCCAGTGTTCTCGCCGCAGCAAAAAGTAAGACTCCACGCGAGAGAGGAAGTGACTTGTTGATGGGCATTTAAATAACGAGGGAAGAGACTAACGCAGTGTGGCTCATTTGAAATCTGTGGCTTGCATACGCCCGGCCTAAGCGCCGTCATCGCTCTCTATTTGAGTGATCGCCTGCGGTTGTTCAACTCCTAGGGTGGCTGCTGCAACTTCGGGGCTCCTGGGTGCCTGTGCGCAGAAGTGGGGCAAGGACTGTCGTCACTGCACTGGGGTCCGCCCCACAGTGAGGGTGAGCACAGCGAGCAGAACATCCAGCCCGGCCTCTTGCGAGTGTGTTCTCCAGCACAGGAGACTGAGGTTGGGGCCTAGGGGAGTTCTGGTCGTTAACATGAGTTTGCTCTTGTGCCCGCAGGTCCCACCTCTCCAGGAACAAGAGAGTTCATGCCTCAGAGCCGGAGAGCTGCAAGGTCAGGAAGCCGTCCTGGGTCAAGAGACCCCTGACCACCGGCCTCTCCCTGGAGGACCCTGGCAAAGACACAAGAATCACAGGACAGAGCAGGTTCTAGAGTGGCTGTTTATTTCCCAGGAGCAGCAAAAAACCACCCAGTCTCGGGTGAGTTGTTGGCTTGTTTATTCCTGCTATTCTTTAGTTCTCTCTCTCTTTTTTCTTTTTTTTTTTTTGGTTGGGGAGAGGTGGGGTTCCTTACATCAGAGGGCTAAGTTAATCACTTTTTAGTTCGAAGTCTGTTTATCATCGGGTCTGTGTAAGGTCCTTATCTGTCTTTATTTACATATTTTCTGATTTCCCGTAGTCAATTTCAACCCCCCCACCCCCCAGATTACTTTGTTTTCCATGGATTTCTTTTGTTTGTATGTGTTCACAAAATATGTATTGTTATTGCTATATATGCATTTTTAGTTTACGTTAATGGTGTGACACCTCTATCTTTTTTTTTTTTAAGATTTTATTTATTTGTCAGAGAGAGAGAAAGAGAACACAAGCAGGGGGAGCAGCAGAGGGAGAAGCAGGCTCCATGGCTCTGTCCCAGGACCCTGGGATCATGAGCTGAGCCAAAGGCAAACACTTAACCTGCTGAGCCACCCGGGTGTGGCAGGTTTGTCTCGGTTTACTGTTTCTGTTCCTCAGTAAGCACTTTGTTTCATTACATACCCGTCCTCTTCTATTTACAACTCATGCTAGGAGAGCAGTATTTGTGGGTTCCGCTTGCTTTAAGTTCGTGGCCAACAATTTCTATTGTTAGTCTTTTGCATTTGAGCCATTGTTGTGGTGGTATGGTGGTGGTGTCTCTTCATGGGTTTAATTTGCATTTCCTGCTAGCTAAAGAGAATGAATACCTTTTGTGATTTTTATTTGACATTTAGTTGCCTTTGGTTTTTCTGTCTTTTTCTTACTGGTTTACATGGATTTTTTTGTGTTCTGGAAGCTTGTTAGAAATGCAGAATATCAGGGCACCTGGGTGGCTCAGTCAGTAAGCGGCTGGGTATGGCTCAGGTCATGATCCCAGGGTCTTGGGATCCAGCCCCGCATCGGGCTCCCTGCTCTGCGGGAAGCCTGCTTCTCCCTCTCCCAATTCCCCTGCTTGTGTTCCCTCTCGCTGTGTCTCTGTCTGTCAAATAAATAAATAAAATCTTTAAAAAAAAAGAAAGAAATGCAGAATACCATGTCCCACGTCAATCCTGTTATAATTGACTTTTCATTTTCACAGGATTCAGTGATTCATGCACATCAAAGTTCAAAACTTACTTGATACCAAATCCATTTTCAAATTTTACTCGGGGTGCTTCTTTTACCTCTAATACTGTGTTACAGAAATTTTCAAACAGAGGGCAAGGTCGAAAGGATGTTGGTGGACCTCTGTGTACCCATCACCCAGAATCTGCCATTGACATTTTCCTGTACTTGCGCTATCACAGTATCTGCCTTTGTCTCTGTCTCTCTTTGCATCCTTTAAGCCATCTTATTTTTGGTGCATTTCTTAATATATTTCAGATATCATCCTGCTTCATCTAAATATTTCAGTATGAATAGCATTAACTCTTGTTCAATATTTTTTTGTTTTGCTTCCCTTTTCATTCCGTTAGTGCTCTTTTGATGAACAGATATTTCTCATTTTAATTTATTCTGATTTATACATTTTTTTTTATTGCTTGTGCTTTTTGTGTCCAATTTAAGTGCTTTTTTCTTACCTGAAGCTCAGGAAGATGTTTTTCTTTGTTATTATTTTACCTTTCACACTGAGATTTATAATATATCTAGAATGAATTTTTATGTTCGTGTGAGTAGAAGTCAAGATTTATTTTTTTCACAGAGCTGTCCACCTGTCCTGATTCCAGTGAAGCGATTGGTTTCTGCCTCTGGCCCAGCAGTGCTGCCTTTGTCATGTGTCAGGCGTCCATGCGTGTGGTGTGGTTTCCTTACTCTTTCTTCCGTTCGGTCGGTGTCACGAGCGTGCTGTGACACACAGCACGTGTGTGTGCACAAGGTGCACATGAGCTGTGTCTGGTTTCTTCAGTTACAAAACAAGGTTAACAAAATCGTGAAGCAGTTCAGGATTTCAGACTCAATGCTATTTCACTTAATGTGGCTTCAGACACTTCACACAGAGCAAAGCATCGTACAAAGTCGCGCAACAAACAGAGGTAGCAAGGGGTAAGAGCTGAACAAACCAAATGCGAAGTCTGTCCACGAGTGTCCATGAGTTGGGCTGAGGACATGGTCCGGTCTGGTCGCTCTTGCCACGTGCTTCTGACTGTGTTCAAGCTGTGGAGAGGCTGTTCCGCTCAGAGGTCGCTTGGGCAGAGCCTGCGGAGGCGGTTGCCTTTCTGATACGTTCGGACATGAACGAGTCAGCATCTGAGGAGTCTGGTGGTGTGTGGCAAAATCTTCCCTTGTTAAAGCAGTTTAATCAGGGGTGCCCGGGTGGTTCAGCAGGTTAAGTGACTCAGGTTTGGCGCAGGTCACAATCTCAGGGTGGTGGGATTGAGCCCTGCGTCAGGCTCCACACTCAGCACGGAAGCTGCTTAAGATTCTCTCTCCTTCCTGCGCCCCTCCCTCTACTCCATGTTCTCTCTCACTCTCGAATATGTATTATGAATCGTTAAAGGAGTTTAATCAGTCTTAGACCTCTGCAGGCCTCTTCTTGTTCTGCTGGTTTTCGGTTCTGGATGCTGGTTTCCGTGGTAACTGGTCTTCCCGGCAGTGCCCTTGGCTGCTTGTGTTGCCGTTGGACGCGAGCGATCCCACCGTGCTCTCCACGGTCTGCTTTTCTGGCCTTGTGCCAGCCTCACACTGTCTTTATTTATAGTAAGTCTTGATATCCACATGCTTCCAGTTTTTGGTGATTACAAATGCTGTGAACATTCATCTATGGGTTTTTAAAATTTTATTATTTAAAAAATTATTTTTATTAACATAGAATATATTATTTGCCCCGGGGTACAGGTCTGTGAGTCATCAGGCTTACACACGTCACAGCACTCACCACAGCACATACCCTCCCCAGTGTTCGGTCATATGGGTTTTTATGTAAACATGAGTTTTCCCACCAGCTGGGTAAATACCTAGGAGCATGGTTGCCGGGTTGTATGGTAACAGTGTATTTATCTTTGTAAAAAACTGTCTGCCAAAGTGGCTGTGCGATACTGTGCTCTTAGCAGCAGTGAATGAGGGTTCCTATTGCTCCTTGTCCTGGATAGGGCTTGGTATTGTCAGGTCTGTGAAACTTGTCATACTCGTACGTGTGAAGTGGTTTTACATTGTGGTTTTAAATTGCATTTCCCTATACCTAGTATTATTGAGTATCTTTAATATTTTGCTCTCTGAATATCTTTGGTGAAGTATCTGTTCTGTGCCTGATCTTTTCCCCAGTTTTTACTTGGGTTGTTTTCTTGCCATTGATTTTTAAGAGTTCTTTACCTATTTGAGATTCAAGTGTTTCATCAGAAAAGTATGTGTAAATGTTTTCTCCCAGTCTCTGGCTTGTCTTTTCATTTTTGTAACACCGACTTTCACAGACCAAGTATTTTGATTTTGATAAATTCTGTTTTCTCAATTTTATTTTTTGGAATGGATTGAGTTTATATCTGAAATCTCATTGCCTGGGCACCTGTTTGGCTCAGTTGGTAGAACATGCAACTCTTGATCTCTGGGTCATGAATTTAAGCCCCACATTGGGAGTGAAGCCTGCTGAACAAAATGAATAAATAAAAATAAAATCTTACTACCCAAACCAAAGTACACAAATTTTCTCTTGTATTTCTCTAGACTTTTATAGTTTTAGCTTTTACATTTAAGTCTATGATCCATTTTTAGTTAAATTTTGTATAGGGTTGGGTTATGTGTTGAGGTTTACTTTTAAAAAATTTTAAAAAATGATTTCATTCATTTATTTGACAGGGAGCGAGCACAAGTAGGGGGAGTGGTGGGCAGAGGGTGAGGCAGAAGCAGGCTCCCCACTGAGCAAGGAGCCCGATGCGGAGCTCGATCCCAGGACCCCGGGATCATGATCTGAGCCAAAGGCAGACTCTTTTTTTTTTTTTTTTTAAGATTTTTAAATTTATTTTATTTGACAGAGATCACAGGTAGGCAAAGAGGCAGGCAGAGAGAGAGAGAGGAGGAAGCAGGCTCCCTGCTGAGCGGAGAGCCCGACACAGGGCTCGACCCCAGGACCCTGGGATCATGACCTGAGCCAAAGGCAGAGGCTTTAACCCACTGAGCCACCCAGGCGCCCCCAAAGGCAGACTCTTAACCAGCTGAGCCACTCAGGTGCCCCTGAGGTTTATTTTTTATGTCTATGGATGTGCAAGTGTTCCTGCACCATTTGTTGAAAAGATTTTCCTCTATACATTGAATTGCTTTTATGTCTTTGTTTAAAAAAAAAACAACAAAAAACAGGAGACAAGGTTTGTATGGGTCTATTTCTCGGCTCTGCTTGCTGTCTCATTCATCTTGTGTCTGATCTTTCACCAGCATCACACTGTCTTGAGTTTACAGGAAATCTTAAAATGGGCTACTGCGGGTACTTTGTCTTTGTTCTTCAGAATTGTTTTGGCTAATTTTTTTCCCTCCGCCTTTCCATGTTAACTATAAAAGAGCTTGTGGATAGCTACAGAAAACCTTGCTAAGATTTTAGAGTTTGTTTTTACGTATGATATTAGGTAAGGATCCAACTGCATTTCATTCTTGTTGTGGGTATTGAGTTTTCCCAGCAGCATTTGTTGAGATGTTTTCCTTCCTCATCGTGTGGTACTGACACCATTTCGAAATCATTTGACCATTGAATAATTATGGATGTGAAAACTAAAATCACTATTCTGACAAGGGGTTTTATTTTCTATTATCAGTATTAACTGTTGAGTAAAATATTTTAAAATAAAAAAAAAGTCATTTGATCATATATGCATGGGTTTATTTCTGGGTTCTCTATTCTATTCCATTGATCTGTATGTCAGTCTTTATGCCAGTATTACTTTGCTATCGTTACTGGAGCTTTGTCGTAAGTGTTGAAATAGGGAAACATGAGTCCTTCAGCTTTGTTCTTTTTCTATATTGTTTTGGCTGTTCAGGGTTCCTTGAGATTCCATGTGAGTTTTAGGATGGGCTTTTCTGTTTCTGCAAAAAAAAAAAAAAGTGTCAGTGGGATTTTGACAGGGATTATACTAATATGTAGATCACTGTGAGTAGTATTGACATCTTAATGATAAGCCTTCCAGTCCATGAACACACAATTTTTCCATTTATTTATATCTTTTAAAATTTCTTTGAGCAAAGTTTTCTAGTTTTCTTCTTTTTTTTTAAGATTATTTATTTATTTGACAGAGAGAGAGAGAGAGAGAGAGAGAGAGAGATGACAAGTAGGCAGAGAGGCAGGCAGAGAAAGAGAGAAGGGGAAGCAGGCTCCATGCTGAGCAGAGAGCCTGATGTAGGACTCGATCCCAGGACCCTGAGACCATGACCTGAGCCGAAGGCAGAGGATTATTAACCCACTGAGCCATCCAGGCTCCTTCTAGTTTTCATTCTGTCTTTTACTTCCTTGGATAAGCATTTATTCTGTTTGATGCTATTATAAATGGAATTGTTTTCATAATTTGCTTTTCAGAATGATCATTGTTCAAGTGTAGAAAGGCAACTGATTTTTGACATTGTATGCTGCTACTTTGCTGAATTCATTTGTGTGTGTTTAATCTTTAAAGTTTTCTACATATAGGATCATATCATCTGTGAACAGAGATAATTTTGCTTCTTCCTTTCCAGTTTGTAAGACTTATTTTTTTTCCTTGCCAGATGGCTGTGGCTAGAACTTTCAGTTCTATGTTGAATAGAAGTGGTGAAAGCCAGCATTCCTGCCATGTTCCTTACCTTAGAGGAAAAGCTTTCAGTCTTTGGCCATTGAGAATGACATTTGACTTTTGCTTCTTGGGGAGTTTTTTGTTCAAATTTTCTATTCCTTCCTGATTCAGTTTTGGAAGGTTATATGTGTCTAGGAATTTATCCATTTCTTCTAGGTTGTCCAGTTTTTTGGCATATAGTCTTTCATAATATTCTCTTACAATCCTTTGTATTTCCGTGGTGTTGGTTATTATTTTTCCTTTTTCATTTCTTATTTTATTTGAGTCCTCTCTCTTTCTCTTTTAGTTTCTGTTTCATTTATTTCTGCTCTAATCTGTATTACTTTCCGTCTTCTATGGGTTTTAGATTTTGTTTTTTCTTTTTCTAGTTCTGTTCTATGTAAGGTTTGGTTGCTTATTTGAGATTTTTCTTGTTTCTTGTGGGGCCTGTATTGATATAAACTTCCCTCTTAGAACAACACTGGTACATCCTAAAGATTTTGGACCATTGTGTTTTCACTTTCATTTTTCTCCATATATTTTTAAATTTTCTCTTTGATTTCTTGGATGACACATTCATTGCATACTCGTATGTTATTTAACATCCATGTATCTTTTTTTTTTTCCAGATTTTTTTCTTGTGGTTGATTTTTAGTCTCATAGCATTGTAGTTGGAGAAGATGCTTGATGGGGTGCCTGGGTGGCTCAGTCAGTGGAGTGTTCACCTCCTGATTTTGGCTCAGGTCTTGATCTCAGGGTCGTGAGATTGAGTCCTGCATTGGGCTTGTGTGCTGGGTGTAGAGCCTGTTTAAGAGTCTCTGTCTTGGGGCGCTTGGGTGGCTCAAGCCGCTGCCTTCGGCTCAGGTCATGATCTCAGGGTCCTGGGATTGAGTCCCGCATGGGGCTCTCTGTCCAGCAGGGAGCCGGCTCCGCCCCCCCGCCCTCTCTGCTTGCCTCTCTGCCTACTTGTGATCTCTCTATGTCAAATAAATAAATAAAAAATGTTAAAAACAAAACAAAACAAAAACAGTCTGTCTCCCTCTGCCCTTCCTAGCTCATGCACTCTCTTGTGCTCTCTCTCTCCAGAAAAAAAGAAAAAAGAAAAGAAAGGAAAAGAAAAGATGCGTGGTATGACTTTGATCTTTTTTAATTTGTTGAGATTTGTTTTTTGGCCTTATATGTTCTCTATCTGAGGAATGTTCCATGTATATTTGAAAAGAATGTGTTTTCTGCTGTTTTATGATGGAATGTTCTGAATATATCTGTTAGATCCATGTGATCCAACATGTCATTCAAAGCCACTGTTTCCTTGTTGATTTTTTGTTGGATATTCTGTCTGTTGATGCAAGTTACCTCCTCCTGTCACCGTGTTACTGTTGATGACTCCGCTTGTTCGTTCCTCGCAGCTGTGTGCCTTTGGGTGCCGCTCTGCCGTGTGCGCGTTTACAGTAGCTACATCTTCCTGTTGGGCTGTTCCCTTTGTGCTTATATGCGGTCATGCTTTTTTTTTTTTTTTATTACTGTCTGTTTTAAAATCTGTTTTGTCTGGATGTAAGTATTGGTACCCTGGTCTTTTGATGTCCGTTTGCATGAGAAATGCTTTTCCAGCCCTTCCTTTTCAGTCTGTGTCTTCAGGTTAAAAATGAGCCTCTTATCAGCAGCACATAGACGGGTACTGCTTTCTTACCCGTTCCGTCATTCTGTGTCTTTGGGTTCAAGCATTTAGTCTGTTTACGTTGGAAGTAATTATTGTTAGATTTGTACTTACCATCATTTCTCACTTGTTTTATAGTTCTTTTCTGTTCCTTTTCTTGCTGTCTTCTCTCATGGCTTATTGGCTTTCTTTAGTGATACTGCTTAGATTCCTTTCTCTTTATTTTTTTTTTTTTTCGTATTAGTGGTTTTTGATTTGTGGTTACCATTAGGTTTGAATATAACATCTTACGCATATGGCAGTCTGTATTAAGTTGATGGTTGCTTAAGTTTGAACCCTTGGTTCCCTCCCCCCTGTCCACACATTTTAGGTATATGGTGTCATACTTCACATCCTTTTATTTTGTGAGTTCCTTCACAGATTTTATAGAGATGGTTATTTATACTGCTTTTTTGCTTCCTGCTTTTCTTACTCCTTCTTAGGTCTTTCCTTTCCACTCAAGTGTCCTCTTTAGTATTTCTTGCAGGGCTGGTTTAGTGGTCACAAATTCCTTTAACTTTTGTTTGGAAAACTCATTATCTTTCTTTTTTTGAATGATAGGCTTGCTGGATAGAGTATTCTTGGCTGGAGGTTTTTTCTTTTAGCACTTGGAATATACCATGGCACTCTCTCTCCTTTTTTTTTTTTTTTTTTTAAAGATTTTATTTATTTATGTGACAGATCACAAGTAGGCAGAGAGGCAGGCAGAGAGAGGAGGAAGCAGGCTCCCTGCTGAGTGGAGAGCCCAATGTGGGACTCAATCCCAGGACCCTGGGATAATGACCTGAGCTGAAGATAGAGGCTCAACCCACTGAGCCACCCAGGCGCCCATCATGGCACTCTCTTCTGGTCTGCAAAGTTTCTGCTGAAAAATCAGCTGATAATCTAATGGGTTTCCCTTGTATTTAACTGCTTTCTTTCCTCTTGCTGTTTTACTACTGCTTTTTTGCCATTTTAGTTACTACACGTCTTGGTGTGGACCTCCTTGGGTTGATTTTGTTGGGGGTTCTCTGTGCCTCCTGGATCTGGATTTCTGTTCCTTTCTCCAGATTCAGGACGTTTTCAGCTATTATTTCTTCAAATAAATTTTCTGCTTCCTTTTCTCTGTGTTTTCCTTCTGGGATCCATATAATGCAAATGTTAACTACTCTTGATGGTGTTGCTGAGTTCCCTGTCTTTTTTCATTTTGCGTTATTCTTTTTTCTCTTTGCTGTTCAGCTTGATTTCCATTACTCTGTCCTCCAGATCACTGATCTGTTTTTTGCTTCCTCTAGTGTACTCTTTATTCATCTAGTAAAATTTCTCCTTAACACTGCTTTTTGTTGCATCCTATGAGTTTTGGTATGTTGGGTTTTGTTTTCATTCAGATCTAATAAGTATTTACTAATTCACCTTTTGATTTCTTCTTTGATCTGTTGGTTAAGATATGTTGTTTAATTTCTCTGATTTTGTGATTTTTCAATGTTTTCCCTTCTGTTACTGATTTCTAACTTTATCCTACTTAGGGAAAATACTTTGTATGATCTTTATCTTTTTTTTTTTTTTTTAATGAGAGAGTGAGCGCACATGAGTGGTAAGGGAAGGGCAGAGGGAGTAGAAGAGAGAATGTTAAGCAGGCTCCGTGCCCAGTGTGGACCCAACACAGGACTCAGCTGTATAATCCTGAGATCATGACCTAAGCCAAAGTCAAGAGTCAGATGGTTAACCGACTGAGACACTTAGGTGCCCTGATCTTTAGTCTTTAGAATCTGTTGGGACTTCATTTATGGGCTGACACATAGTGTATCCTGTACAATGTCCCATGTGCACTTGAAGAATACGTGTATGCTCTTTTTGGGTAGAATATTTTGCATATGTCTCTTAGATCTAGTTGCTGTGTTTAGTGTTTTGTTTTCTTGTCTTCTAATTGTTCTATCCATTATTGAGAGTGGGATATTGACATTTCCAATTATCATTATAAAACTTTCTCCCTTCAATTATGTCAGTTTTTGCTTCATATAATTCAGTAATCTGTTATTACATGTATAACTTTATAATTGTTATAGCTTCTTGTGGTGTTAAATCTTTAATAATATATAATGTCTCTTTTGGTCTCATAACCATTTTTTTATTTTCAAGATTTATTTGAGAGAGAGAGTGTAAGAGAGAGGATACGATGGGGTGAGGGGAAGAGGGAGAGGCAGACTCCTTGCTGACCAGGGATTCCAATGTGGGGCTCAATCCTGGGACTCTGGGATCGTGACCCGAGCGCAAGGTGGATGCTTCACCAACTGAGCCACCCAGACACCCCCTCTTTTTTTTTTTTTAAGATTTTATTTATTTATTTGACAGAGAGAGATCACAAGTAGACAGAGAGGCAGGCAGAGAGAGAGAGAGAGAGAGAGAGAGAGGGAAGCAAGCTCCCCGCTGAGCAGAGAGCCCGATGCGGGACTCGATCCCAGGACCCCGAGATCATGACCCAAGCCGAAGGCAGTGGCTTAACCCACTGAGCCACCCAGGTGCCCCCAGACACCCCCTCTTATAACCTTTTCTGATTTGAAGTCTCTTGTGTCTGATGGTGGTATTACCCTCCCTGCTCTCTTTTGGTTACTGTTCATGTGAAAGATCTTTATCCATTCTTTCACTTTCAATCTTTTTTTTTTTTTTTTTTTTTTTTTTTTTTAATCTTTGGATCTGAAGTGAGTCTCTTTTAGACAACTTATAGTTGGGTCATGGTTTTTAAGGCATTCTGCCAATCTCTGTATTTGATATGAGAGTTTCATCAATTTACACTTAAAGTAATTACTGATAAGGAGGGACTTACTTCTTTCATTCTATCTGAATCCTCTATACCTTATAGCTTTTTTTGGTCTCTCAGTCCCTATATTACTGTCTTGTTTTGTGTTTAATTTCCTTTTTGTAGTTAAATATCTAAATTCCTTTCTTACTTCCTTTTGTGTAAATTATATAGATATTTTCTTTGTGGTTATCAGGGATTATGTTCAGCTTCCTGAAGTTACAGCATTCTTATTTGAAATTATACCAGCTTAACTTTGTTACTCTACAAAGATTCTGCTCCTCTACAGTTCTGTCCCCACCCATTTTGGTGACTGATGTCACAAAATTACATCTTTGTACATTGCATGCCCCTAAACACAAGCTATTTTAAATGCGTTAGTCTCATATAATTATGTAAGAAGACAAAATGTGGGGTTAGAAACCAAAGTTAAAGTAATACTGTCTTTTATCATTGTCCATGTATCTACCTTTATTAAGATCTTTATTTCCTCATACAGCTTTGAATTATTTTATAGTGTCCTTCTGTTTCACCTGTAAGACTCCCTTGAACATTTCTTTCAGGCAAGTCTAGGGGTAATAAACTCCCTTTTGTTTTTCTGGGAATGTCATAATTTCCCCCCCTTCTTCTGAAGGACAGTTTTGACAGGCACAGGATTTTTGGTTGACAATTTTGTTTCTTTTAGCTCTTTGAATATATGGGTCCATTGCCTTCAGGCATCCAAAGATTCTGATGAGAAATCTGATTATAAACTTACTGAGGATCCCTTGTGTGTGACAGATTGTTTCTTTGATGCTTTCGAGATCTTCTCTTTGTCTTTGTAGAAAACTTGATAGGTCTTGGATTCCTTTGGCCATGGTCATTCCAAAGGTCATGGATTCCTTTGAGTTCATCTTTGTTGGATTCTTTTGAGCTTCTTGGATGTTTATGTTCATGTCTTTCATGAAATTTGGTGGTGGTATTACTATTTTTACAACGTCAGCCATTCTAATAAGTGTGTAATGGTGTGTGATTCATTTGCAATTCTCTAATGATATATGATGTTGAATGTCTTTCATATGCTTATTTGCCATCTGTTTATCTTCTTATTCAGATCATTTGCCCCACAAATTGGCTGCTACTTAGAGCTTTTGCGCTTTCTTGCCACTGAAGGTTTGGCACGTCTTCTCTCACAGTGGCTGTTCCCGCAGTACCCTTTCACAGATTCAGCCTGACACGTCCCGTGGCATTGCTGGCTTCCTCCTTTGTGCCCCTGTCTTACTCTCTCTGTTGTTCATCTTAGCTTCTCTAATCTCCTGTTGTGTTTGTATGTTTTAAACTTTTCTTTCTTCTGCAATGCTAAACACTTCTCTCAGGCAGGAGTGTCTTTCATCCTTTTTTATGTCACCTGCACTTCTTGAATACTGGGCAGCTGGAGCTAAGGCCATGTTGCAGAAGGAGGGTGACCAGCTGTTCCTGTTGGCCTGTAGCTGGTCTGCCTTTAGCACCAAAGGTCCCATGTCTAGGGAAATCCCTTAGTCCTGGGTAACCTGGGACAGTTGGTTATTGTGTGTAGATGGTTCCTAGGATAAATATTCGAAGATGTCTCTATAATGAATAGCATCACTGCTTCCGTCTTTGTGCCCTTGTTATACTCTGTGTGTTCTTTTGTCTTAGCTTCTTTGAGTCCCAGTTGCATTCACAGATGTTTAAGTTCGCTTTTCTTTGCAGTGGTGAACACTTCTTGTGGACAGGATTGTGTTTCATTCAAGTTTTTTTTTAAGGATTTATTTTATTTGCGAGAGAGACAGAGCCCACAAGCAGGGGGAGGGGCAGAGGGAAATGGGGAAAGAGAATCCTCAAGCAGACTCCCCACTGAGCGTGAAGCCCGACACGAGGCTTGATCCCAAAACCCTGAGATCATGACGTGATTGAAATCAAGAGATGGACACTTAAATGACTGAGCCACCCAGATGTCCCTTCATTCAAGTTCTGTCACCTGGACCTCGCTCACTCTCTGGCGCCTGCTCTTCTCACATGTTCAGTGAAAGGCTGACTGATTGAATATACATTGATGGAATGTTTTCAATAAATTTTTGCTTTCTTCACAAAGTAGAATATAAACAGTGGACATCCTAGGTAGCTTGTTGTTTCCCAGAAACTCAGGAAAGAAGTGGAGATTGAATAGGAATATGCTCTTTCAGGGACCATTGTCATTCGTGGATGTGTTTGTGGACTTTACCTGGGAAGAGTGGCGGCTGCTGGACCCCTCCCAGAAGCACCTGTACCGGAGTGTGATGCTGGAGAACTACAGCAACCTGGTGTCCCTGGGTAGGAACTCCCTCCCCGAAAGGACTGTGTCTAATCTCCAGGCTTCCCCTTCTTGGTTGCTGAAAGCTGGGTGGCTTTTGGCTTTTGCAATGTTCTTAGTGATTTGGGATTTATATTTCAAGGCCAGATTTTCTTAGTCTCCTTTTGGCATCGGAATATGCTAGTTGAAAACTTTGCCATGGGACAGAAGGGCAGCTTTATTATGCTGCCTCAAAACTCTACCCCCTTCGTGAACTTCGTGACTTTTCTCCCTTCGTGAACAGGGTTCGAGATAGTTTTGGTCCAGGTTGTTTGTGATTTTACATTCATAGGGTATCAAGACAGCAAACCCGACATCATCTTCACGTTGGAACAAGAAGAACCGTGGATGATGCTGGCCCAAATCCCAAGTCAAGGCCATCCAGGTGAGCGATGAGGATATTTAGATCTTTTCTTCCTTTTCAGAATTGATGTGAATTCCGACGTGACATTCACCTCATGTTTGTACTTTCTGTCTTGTTCATAACCATTCTTTCATAGTTCATCTCTTTTTCTGTGGCATTCTCTGTTTCCTGCGTACTTTCCCAGGAGAGTAGACTCATTTTGTTATGCAGTTGAACAGGCTTTTTCTCTGTATCTCTCTTGGTGTGACTTTCACTCTTCCTTCTACCTTCTTTCTTTTAAATTATATTTTTAAAATCTTTTACACTTACAATCAACAACCATAGTCCCAGTGTCCTTTCCTGTCCTTCAGATCTACTAGAAGTCATCACTGTCCCTTCCAAGTGCACTCCTGCCCCCTGGATATTAGTTACCCTCTCTCGAGCCCTCCGCCTCCCTCATGGGACACCCACAGAACCCACTCACACATTGCATGACCAAGTGCGTGTTCTTTCCATGCTTTACTGGCTTCTCTTGTTCTCCCCTTTGAGTCCAAAGGCACTTTTCATAGTCACTACTTTTCTACATATTGTAACCTTGGAAGACATCCATTCTGAAGATTTGAGCTATTTTTCTCTTTTGGTAATTGGAAGCCTGTCCCTGTTTCATCTGGCCTTTGGTACCGGGCATCTTCCCTGCATGTGCCACTCCTTTGTCTCATTTTCAGAAACTGGAATTGTTTGTCGCATTGCTCAGTAGCTACATCGAACTTTCTTCTCACCTTTCTCATTCTTTATTCTTTCTGCTCTGCTTATAGCTCTTTCTCTTGGCACTGGAGAGTCAGCGTAAATCTCCTTTATACACAATTTTCTTCACTAGGGTTGTTGATATCTCTTAATATTTTGGTTTTCTAAGAAGAAGTCTTTTAAGGTCCCCATGGTCCCAGTTCCCACCCAGAACAAGGCCAGTATCTCATTTTTTTTTTTTTAAAGATTTTATTTATTTATTTGAGAGAGAGACAGTGAGAGAGAGCATGAGTGAGGAGAAGGTCAGAGAGAGAAGCAGACTCCCTGCGGAGCCGGGAGCCTGATGCGGGACTCGATCCCGGAACTCCAGGATCATGGCCTGAGCTGAAGGCAGTCGTCCAACCAACTGAGCCACCCAGGCGTCCCCAGTATCTCATTTCTTGATCATTCTATTTATTAACCAAATGTACACATCTTCCTCCTTTTGTTCGTCTTGATACTGCTGTAGGATAGATTTCCCTGACGTGGCTGCTCTGTCACAGGCGTAATGGATCCATTAGTCTTTGTATCGTTAGGATTGCTTCAGCTGCATTTCTGATTAATCCTAAATCAGCCTATGAAACAGCAGTTATTTATTACAACACATCACAAAAAGTCCTGAAGTGGGGCAGCTGTAGGGGTGACTAAGCGATTCGGTAAGTCACCAAAGGCCCATCTCTGCCCTGCCATTCTGTGTACCCCAGCATTTTCTTCAGGTTCACTCCCCTCCTGGTCACTGATGGCTGTGACCGTTCCAGCCAACACCTGCAGATATACCAGTGGCCAGGAGAACAAGAAGAACTGCTTTTCCCACATGGCTCTTTCTTTCTAATCAGGTGGTAAAGCCTATTCCAGGAAGTCTCAGCAAACTTGTGCTTGGTGGGCTAGGTTTTTATCCCAGGTCCCTGTCTGCAGAAGACTCTGGCAAGGGAAATGGGCCCGGCACTGTTGGCTCAGATAAGTGGTGCTTCATCTTCTGGGGTGGGGGTAGAGGTAGCAGTGGAGAAGGGTCCCCATTTCCCTGAATGAAGCACATGGCCTTAAGGATGGGTTTGGAGGAAAAGTCAGGTTTCTGCCAGTCAGGACAAGGGAGGAGGGATCGTTGGAGGTGGCGCTGGCGGCCTTCATCTGCCTCTTTGGCCGGGCGGCTTCCAGTCAGACTCTCCTTCCAGTCCGTACGTCTTCAAACATATTCCACCATTCCTGTTTCCCATTTGTGCTATATTAGTGGAAGTCTTGGATCCTCGTTCACAGGTAACATCTGGTAATGTGGAGTTAAAGATAAGTTATTTATGTGCAACCAGCCAGACAAGTCCAGAGTGGGAGAGACACGTGTAGTGTAGAAAACATTGAAAAAAAATCTGAAGAGCTAACCCCAATGAAATAACTTCCAGTAGAGTGACTAGGGTATAAGAAGAGACAGTGTGTGTATCCTGGGGAGTGTGGAAGAAGGGGGTGGTGAAGGAGAATGAACTCGCCGCACTGTTATTCTGAATAATCATCACTGGGGGAAAAATCAATGTGCAGTAGAATAAGCTGGTTATTTTGAAATACGGAAGCGGATACCATAATAAAGAGCCAAAGGGGATGAAGGGGGTTTTTCCTGGGGAGTAGAACACCGAGGGGGGCAGGGTGAACAGAATGCTGCTGACGACAGAACCCAAAAGCCAGAATGAGACAGTGGAGCAGCAACAAGACCCAGGACTCGGTCCTCGGGCACAATGTCAAGTATTTGGAGGCTGACCAGGAGAGAATGGTAGACCCAATCTAGACGTCCTCAAGTATAATATGCTGACCAAAGCAACAAATAGGAAAGAGCATGAACAGAACATGGCAGCAAGTCGGGCTTGGAGATGGCAGATCAGAGGACCTTTATATCTCATTCCAGGTTTTCCTGCCTCTCAAATCTGATCCCTCTTCATTTTGTGGACAGTCTCCAAATTATATTTTCCCAAGCACAAGTTCCCAAGTTGGGGAGTTACCTTCTCCTAGATGCCCTGAGAAATGAACGTTGGGAACTTTGGACTTTCATGGGAACTTTGGACTATCATGATAGCTTGAGAGGGAGTGTTACTGGCTGTTCTGTGGTTCTAAACTCAGAAATGTTTCCATCAAGAAGAAAATAGGCCAGAGAGCAACAAATCTTTGCCTGGGAATCAGATTTGCTCATGTGTTTGGCTAATAGTCTTATCCCTGTAGACTTTCAGAGCTCATGGACACTAAATCTGTCCTAACACTCTACCCGGTAACCCTTCTGTGGCTGGAACCATAACCCTCCTACTTCCCCTGGTTAGCCACAGTTCTGTCATCTTGATTTCCTAGGAAACCTTAACACATTTTCTGTTGAGCATTCTCTTTGCAACAATAATGGCAGATAATGATATTATGGTTGGTATCTTAAGGGAAATTTCAGAGAATTATAGAAATCAGGAAATGATACCAAAGCCAATGAATGGAAGACAGAATTTTCTATGCTTAAATATTATTTAACCATGATTGAAGATGATTACTGGCTGTGGTTCAACAGTAATCCCTGGAAATTCCACTTGTACTGACAGAATTCAGATTGTGAAGCTATAGAATAGTATTATCCCAAACAACCATCGTTTTTTTTTTTTAAGATTTTATTTATTTATTTATTTATTTGACAGACAGAGAGCACAGTAGGCAGAGAGGCAGGCAGAGAGAGAGAATTGGGGGAAGCGGGCTCCCTGCTGAGCAGAGATCCTGATATGGGGCTCGATCCCAGGACCCTGAGATCATGACCCGAGCCGGAGGCAGAGGCTTTAACCTACTGAGCCATCCAGGCGCCTCCCTGCCCCAAACAACCATCTTGAGTGTAGCCACAGAAGACAACGGAAAAGGGAACTGTGCTCAGAGAGCAGAACCGAGGCCTTACCAGGCCACTGCCACAGCAGGAAGTCCTTGCACAGCTTGCCCAACCAGGGTGTCCGTGCACTGTGAGCTGGTGCCTGCTATGTGGCATTCGCTATGGCTGCTCTCCCAGAATGGGGACTCCTGTTAGATCAGTCTTCAGTTTTTACATCTTTATGACTATGTCATTCCTATTCACAGGTGAATCATGCAGCTATGCAATGGCTAATTTTTGTTCACACATCATTTTTTTCTTTTGAGTTGTTCTATTTGCCTGCTGAGTTTTCTCTCTTCTTACCATTCGTGTATTTGTCGAACCCCTGTGCTATGTTCAGCTGCATTAATGATTCTGTCTCTTCCTGATGAGGTCGCTTCGTTGTCCCTTGTTGTGCTTCAGCGACCCTAGTTGACCTCATACCCAGGCTGTACTACAGTGTTTTATCCTGGAGTCTCCTTTTAGATTTTATTTTCCATATTTATTCTGTGTCATCTTTTTTCTTAGTTTGTTTTTTTGGAGCACCTCTTTGAGAAGCTTCCTGTGAAAGAGTGCATGTAACATAGAATTGGAGACCTGTGTCTCTGAAGAGGTTTATGCTTCTGAATGCTCTGTGTTTTGTCCCCTAATGATGCTGATGTCATTAGATTAAAGACAGATGCTGTTCTCACTTTGATCCTTTATACAAAACAGTTTTTTGGGTTTCTCTGGAAACTTTATTCCCTGCTGCTTGTCCTCAGTGTTCTGAAACATCACACTGATTTTTTAGTGTGTGTGTTTATTTTCATGTATTTGGGTATGCAGTAGAACTTCATTCCCAAGAGGACTATAAATTGGTTTGCAGTGTTTTCTGAGTTTCTTCTAAGTTCAGCACAGTGTTTGGCACATAATAGGGATTCAGCAATTATTTGTTGAAAGAGTATAATGCTGAGATGCCTTCCAACTGGTTTATCTTTCTTATTTTTACTTGTGCCTATGTTACCTTCTTTACCAACATTTTAAAACTTAAAACCCATCCCGAGTCATTGTCAGTTTTCTGTGCCTGTCTTCATTTTTCGTTTTATTTGTTCTCCCTGGCCAGGAGTTTTGGCACATTTACACTTGAGGTTTTACTTATATTTAGAGCCAATATATGAAACTAAAAGTATACTCTCTTGACATGGCATTTTTAAGGTAATTTTATGCTCTGCCAGGTTCATGTTATTTTTAACAGACAACTGTTTTCATTGCTAGAAAAAGTCGGGGAAATTGATCGTATGGAATGGCATCAGGAAAATCAAGGCAAGCTGGAAAGTATGGCAAAAGGCTACGAATGTACTACATTTGGAAAACTGTGCCTTCTTAGTACAAATTATGTTTCTTCAGGACAAAACCTTCATAAATATGTTACACGCGGAATGAGTTTTAAATATAATACAGATTTCAATAGTAATCACGCTGGAAAGAATGATCCTAATGAGTTTCATGCATATAGGGAATCATTCCACCATTCTAAACATGAGCAAACTGTTATTGGAATAAAATACAGTGAAAGTAATGAATCTGGAAAAATTGTCAACAAGAAGTCACAACTCATATGCCAACAAACGTACATAGAAGGAAAACCTTTCAAATGCAGTTTTTGTGGGAAGACCTTCAGCAGTAAGTCCTACCTTGCAGTGCATCAACGAACTCATGTAGAAGAGAAACCCTACAAATGTGAGGGATGTGGGAAAGACTTCAGCAGCAAGTCCTACCTCACTGTCCATCAGAGAACTCACACAGGAGAGAAACTCCATGAGTGCAGTGACTGTGGGAAAGCCTTCAGTTTCAATTCACAACTTGTTATACATCAGAGAATCCACACAGGAGAGAGTCCCTATGAGTGCTGCGAGTGTGGGAAAGTATTCAGTAGGAAAGACCAGCTCGTTTCACACCAGAGAACTCATTCAGGACAGAAACCCTATGGTTGTAGTGAATGTGGGAAAACTTTCGGTTTGAAGTCACAGCTCATTATACATCAGAGGATTCATACAGGAGAGAAACCCTTTGAATGTAGCGAATGTCAGAAAGCTTTTAATACAAAGTCAAACCTTATGGTACATCAGAGGACCCATACAGGGGAGAAGCCCTATGGTTGTAGTGAATGTGGAAAAGCCTTCACTTTCAAGTCGCAGCTCATTGTACATCAGGGGCTTCACACAGGAGTAAAGCCCTATGGGTGCGTCCAGTGTGGAAAAGCCTTCAGCTTGAAGTCGCAGCTCATTGTGCATCAGAGAAGTCACACAGGAATGAAACCTTATGTATGCAGTGAATGTGGCAAAGCCTTCAGGAGCAAGTCGTACCTCATTATCCATATGAGAACTCACACAGGCGAGAAACTCCATGAGTGCAGTGACTGTGGGAAAGCCTTTAGTTTCAATTCACAACTCATTATACATCAGAGAATTCACACAGGAGAGAGTCCCTATGAGTGCCATGAATGTGGGAAAGCCTTCAGTCGGAAATACCAGCTCATTTCACACCAGAGAACCCATGCTGGGGAGAAGCCCTATGAATGCAGTGACTGTGGGAAGACTTTCGGTTTGAAGTCGCAGCTCATTATACATCAGAGAACTCACACGGGAGAGAAACCCTTTGAATGCAGCGACTGTAGCAAAGCCTTTAATACAAAGTCAAACCTTATTGTACACCAGAGAACCCATACAGGGGAGAAACCGTATGGTTGTAGTGAATGTGGAAAAGCCTTCACTTTCAAGTCGCAGCTCATTGTACATCAGGGAGCACACACTGGCGTAAAACCATATGGATGTAATCAGTGTGGGAAAGCCTTCAGCTTGAAGTCGCAGCTCATTGTGCATCAGAGAAGTCACACTGGAGTGAAACCCTATGGATGCAGTGAGTGTGGCAAAGCCTTCAGGAGCAAGTCATACCTCATTATCCATATGAGGACTCACACAGGAGAGAAACCACATGAGTGCAATGAATGTGGAAAATCCTTCAGTTTCAATTCACAGCTCATTGTGCATCAGAGAATCCACACAGGGGAAAATCCCTATGAATGCAGCGAGTGTGGAAAAGCCTTCAACAGGAAAGATCAGCTCATTTCCCATCAGCGAACTCATGCAGGGGAAAAACCTTACGGATGCAGTGACTGTGGGAAAGCCTTTAGTAGCAAGTCCTATCTCATTATACACATGCGAACTCATTCAGGAGAGAAACCATATGAATGTAACAAATGTGGGAAGGCGTTCATTTGGAAGTCACTACTCATTGTACATGAGCGAACTCACGCAGGGGAAAGCCCTTATAAATGTAGCCAGTGTGAGAAATCCTTCAGTGGAAAGTTACGGCTCATTGTACATCAGAGAATGCACACAAGAGAGAAACCCTATGAATGCAGTGAATGTGAGAAGGCTTTCATTAGGAAATCTCAGCTCATTGTACATCAGAGAACTCATTCAGGGGAGAAGCCCTATGGATGCGATGAATGTGGGAAAACCTTCTCTCAGAAGTCTATCCTCAGTGCGCATCAGAGGACTCACACGGGAGAGAAACCCTGTAAATGCACTGAATGTGGAAAAGCCTTTTGTTGGAAGTCACAGCTCATTATGCATCAGAGAACTCATGTAGACGAAAAACATGTTGATGAGTTAAATGTAAGAAATTTTCTTCCGAAAGTCAACTCATAGGAAATACCAGCAAATTCATATAGAAGAGAAACTCCGTGAGATCATCTCATTGTACACCAGGAAACTAATACTGAATAGAAACCTGTGAATGCACTGCATGGACAGGGACACCCACAGAAAGCTGCTTTTTACACATACCCTCCCCACCCCACCCCCAGTAAATGCACACAGGAATGTTATGAAAGTGAACCCCGTGGAAGTTTTCAGCAGCAAGTCATACCTTTTTTTTAAAAAAGATTTTATTGGGGCGGCTGGGTGGCTCAGTGGGTTAAAACCTCTGCCTTTGGCTCAGGTCATGATCTCAGGGTCCTGGGATCGAGCCCTGCATCGGGCTCTGTGCTCAGCGGGGAGCCTGCTTCTTCCCTCTCTCTCTGCCTGCCTCTCTCCCTACTTGTGATCTCTATCAAATAAATAAAATATTAAAAAAAATAAATTTTATTTATTTATTTGACACAGATCACAAGTAGGCAGAGAGAGAGGGGGGAGCAGGCTCCCCGCCGAGCAGAGAACCTGATGTAGGGCTCGATCCCAGGACCCCAAGATCATGACCTGAGCCAAAGGCAGAGGCTTTAACCCATGGAGCCACCCAGGTGCCCTAAGTCATATGCTTTTTAAAGCTTGTACAGGTGAGGAACCATAACAATGAAGTGAATATTGGAAAGTTATTTTTTTACTGTGATAAATTTTTTACTGTGATAAATTTGCAAAGAGGAAGTTTCATAAAACAAGTAAATATGGAACACACTGCTTTGAAATTTGTATTAAACAGGAGGATTTTTTAAAACAGTATTTTAATGAGAAAAATGGAAACCAACGAATGGAAGAATTATCAAAATCACACATACTTTATGTATCAGAAGCTCATACTTTGGAGAAACTATACTATCAATTAGGGGAGTTCTTGATATAAGAAAGACAAACTTCCATGAAAAAATTAATAATATGTGGTGGTAACAAAAGTCTCAATAGAAAGGTTCCCCTTACTGTTATTTTGATTAATTTGGAAAACAATTTCCTTTACAAATTATTGTGAGGGAAATTGTGTTCCAGATGTTCCAAATTGTTAGGAAAAGGTTGGAGAAAACCTCAACTATAAATGATAGGCATGTCCAAAAGGAATATATATATTTTTCCAAGTAAATAAATGCAATCACAATAACCAGAAATACATTGAAAGACCTACAGGGATATTTAGATGTTATCTTCCTTGGTACTGTGTGAGTTTTGTGTAGTTTGGCATTTTACCTATGAATGTCACATATGAGAGGTAAGTTAGGTAGATACATGCCATTGTCCGGGAACTTGTACTTTGCATAGCAACATTGTTTTTAACAAATACAACTTGCTACTAGAATGATATGATTTATTAGAAATCCATTTAA
Organism: Enhydra lutris kenyoni; assembly: GCF_002288905.1. Classification (NCBI taxonomy): domain Eukaryota; kingdom Metazoa; phylum Chordata; class Mammalia; order Carnivora; family Mustelidae; genus Enhydra; species Enhydra lutris. The sequence continues at coordinate 852,033 of NW_019154201.1, forward strand.
ATACTACAAACCTTCCCTACTACTTTGTAGCCTTTGTAAGTGGGCCTGGCAGTGACTTCTTTAGTTACATACGTGGGTATAGTTCCAAATCAGGTGCTTGTGTAGCTGGAATGTGTTCTGCCCCCAGCAGTTAGAACATCTTGATTTTCTTTAAGATAATCTCTGAGCGTAGGAGGTCATGGTGGGTTCATCACTCATGGTGCCCTGCGAAGGAGTCGGCATGATCATTAAGGTAGGCTAAGATACTCATTCCAGATTTCAGATTTCTGATGGACTCCTTAAGTACCAGAAAGAAAACAACTTTTGTTTTCTGATAACATTTTCCTGCAATTATTAATTAGTTCCTTCTATACAGACTACCCATGGTAGCTTTAGTTATTGTCACTTTACAACTCTAGTGCACTTGTCTTTCTATTTGAGTCCCCGGTATGTGTCTCAGGCAGACATGTATGTGATGCCGTGGAGATGTGTACAGGCACACCTCATTGGCTGTGCTTTGCAGGGAATGCTTTTTCCCCGCAACGTGAAGGCTTGTGGCAACCCTGCATTGAGCCAGTGGGTTAGTTTTCCAACAGCATTTGTTACTTCATGCCTCTGTGTCACATGGTAGTAATTCTGGCAATATTCCTCGCTTTTCATTACTTCTTATGTTGACATCTCATTACTGCTTGTGATTTGCTGAAAGCTCAGCGTGTTTTAGCAATATTCCTAAATAAGGTATTTTCTTTCCTTTTTTTTTTTTTGAAAGACATAATGCTTTTGCACTCCCAATACACTACAGTACTACAGTGTAGTGTAAACATAACTTGTATGCATTGAGTAACAACAAAAAAAAAATTCATTTGCCTCGGTTTATTGCTTCATTTGCTTCATCATGGTGGTCTGGAACGGCCCTGAGGCATCTCCAAGGTAATCAATGCCTGTTTGTATAGCTGGAGAGTCAGAGTAGTAAAAAGTCATTCTGCCACTTGCCTTCTTACAAAGTCCATTTTCCTCACCAGTTTGTGTACATGAAAGAGCATTTACCTAAAAAGAGTTGAGGCCATAGCATTTAGGACTGTTTTGGAGGAATATGACTGTTCCAAACCACAAGTATATCTGAAAACACCCTCCACTTTCTACTCTGTACTTCAGGAGGGAATCCCATCTTTTACCCAAAGAAACTTTTGCTTCTTTGGAGGAGATATTTAGTGATTTCTGAATGTCTGGTCCTTATTATATTCAGTTCATTATACAAGATCTGGTCTAAAGATATGTGGGGTGTAGAAGGATGGTTCACAGAAGGGAAGAGAAAGTTGTATAAAGACTGAATGCCAGTATTTGTAAAGTATATCCCCCAAATCTGGAAAACATGAATATGTGTTTTGTCATACATGTTCTGAGGAAGATTCACACATAATAAAGAGTGAATACCTAAGAGGAAGTCTACATTCAGTGTACTACTACCCCGTGTCAGTTAGATTTTAAAGGTTTCTGATTGTGTGAGGCAAATCCACATGCAACATGTTACCCAGTAGATGCCAGAAATGGTGACATAATGTTGAAGACAGAAATGAAATATTGTGGGAAAGGCTAATGCTAACGTTAAGGTCTTAATCTGAAGTGAAAAAGAAAATTTAGGGCTCCTGGCTACCTCAGTCTTTTGAGTGTGCAACTCTTGATCTCAGGGTTGTGGGTTTGAGCCCTGCCTTGGGTAAAGAAAAGAAAAAGTTTGAAATTTAACAAAATGAATAGACCTGTAACTAGTGAACAAAAAGGAAAAGTAAAGATTTGAATCCCTGGCTTGAAAATCTACTCAGTCTTTCTAACCCTCCCCCAGTTGCAGAACAGAAAGAAATTCCAGAGACTTCTAGCAATAGTTGATAATTCTCAGGAAAAGTCAAGGAACAATAACTAGCGTTTTATAGGTTTTCCCAAAAATTGACCTGTGGGGGATAAATGATGCAATTCATATTTATGGACATCACAGAAAATAAACTTAATGTTATTATAGCAAAACAAATGAATAACGTGGTGGTTTTCTTTTTTTAAAGTAATGACAATAGTAAGTTTAGCAGACCTTTTTTTTTTTTCAAGATTTTATTTGTTTATATAACAGGCAGAGATCACAAGGAGGCAAAGAAGGAGGCAGAAGGTGAGGAAGAAGCAGGCTTCCCGCTGAGCAGAGAGCCCAACATGGGGCTTGATCCCAGGACCCTGAGATCATGACTGAGCTGAAGGCAGAGGCTTAACCCACTGAGCCACCCAGGTGCCCCATCACTATACTTTTCATAATGCCAGTGCACTCAGCCTAAAAGCGACATTTCTCCACTGTCTTTGTAGCAAAGTATGATCTTACTGCTAAATTCTGAGTAATGAGTTAGAGATTCCTGACAGTGTCTAATGGGAAGATTGTCAAGAAGAGAGCTGAGGAAAGCCTCTCAGTGTCCTGTAATCATTCCTCACTTCAATACACAGCACACATGGTCCTTGGAACTTAAGCAGCCACTGTAGAGCCTGGTACCTCAGGAAGACAGAAGCCATCTGCTGTAGGGCTATCTGTTATACCAGCCCCACACCACCAGCACTGAAGTATCTGCTATGTAAGGGGAAATGAGCTGTCTTGTTTAATCCTCCTTTTCTTTTGTTGGGTAGGAAGAGAGTTGGTTCTGTTATATGCAGTGGAATGTGACCCTATAAAAATACATTGATGTTTGGGGATTTAATAATAGAAAATGTTTCCATAAAAGTATCCACACTTCCAGATTTTAAAAGATGGTCATATGATTATCTCAATGTGTATAGATAACACATTTGATGGAATTTAGTACCCATAGGTTATTTTTAAATATTAAAGTAGGAATGGAAATTAAGTCCTTTACCTTTGCAAGGAGTATGTTCCAAAAACTGACAAATGTTGCACTTAATGGTGTGTGTGTGTGTGTGTGTGTGTGTGTGTGTGTGTATACACACATTTTATATTATATATTAAGAAAATTACACCGGTGCTCATGACTTTTTGAACAGTGTATGAACATTCTAGCCAATATGTGAAAAGAAAGTAAGGAATTGGAGATGAGGGCAGAAAAGAAAAGTTCCATTGTTTGGAGATTTTGCCTCTATAGGAAAGCTAAAATAAGTTTCAGGCAAATATTTAGAATTGCAATAGAGTAGGACTTGTACTGGACATAAACCCAGTTTTCAGGAATCAGTTGTGTTGTTCAGCTTCTGGTTAAACTGGATAATCTATAGCCTCTTAGAAAACAGAACCCAAGCCCAAATGAACATAGCAGTAGAGAGTAGGGAGCACTTTATGTAAGAAAAGGAGAGTTGCTGCTCTCATTCTCAGTGAAATGCAGGAAGAGAAGAGGGCCAGCATGGCATGTGGGGGTGAGACAGGCGGATGGTTGTCTGCGGACTGGGCTGACACAGAATCCTGAAACCTCTTGGGAACACCTGGGTGGCCCAGTTGGTTAGGCATCTGCCTTTGGCTCGGGATTGTGATCCCAGGGTCCTGGGATTGAGCCCCGCATAGGGATCCTTGGTAATTGGGGGTTCTACTCCTTTTCTCTCTGCCTGCTGTTCCCCGTGCTTGTGCTCTTTCCAATCCCCTTGCTGTCAAATAAATAAAATCCTAAAAAAAAGAGAGGGAAAAAAAAAAAAAAAGAATCCCAAAGTCCCCGCTCTGAAGGAGTGTTCAGCCAACTTTTTGCCATGGGTCTTCATGGAACCTTTGGTAGAGAAAGCTTTAAAAAAAATCATGTCAAGATCCTCCTTTAAGGTGGATACTACTGAAGGCAGGAAGGTGGACAGGGCAACAGTTGAGGGATATCCCTTAGAAGCTCTCTGGATTTTTGGCTGAGGGAGGGATAAAGAACTGAGAACACACTATCCATTCCCTACCCCCCTCCCCATAAGAGAACCATCACAGGCACTCAGATCATTCTACTAGAAAAGATGGGAAAAGGGTCAGGAGAACTGAGAGACTCCACAGCATTGTAGGCCTTCCCAGAGAGCTGGGGTACTGTCCTCAGATGAGCCAGAGACTAGAAGTAGCACTGAAACATCTCTAGGAGTTTGGAAATGATAGGAATTGGAATGCAAAGAGACCTCACCAACCCACAAAGCTGTCCAGCTCCAAGTGAGTCAAGGTGGTAGTTCGCACAGTTTTGAAAGCTGGCAGCTTTGAAAACTAAACATATGACTATAACTCTGCTTTTCCTCTCCTAGCTGTATACCCAAGAGAAGTGAGAGCATGTGTTCACTCTAAAATGTCACAAGAATATTCATGGCAGGGAGAGGAGCAAGATGGCAGAGGAGTAGGAGATCTAAATTCCATCTGGTCCCTGGAATTCAGCCAGATAGTTATCAAACCATTCTGAACACCTCCAGACTCAATGGGAAATTGAAGAAAGGAACAGCAGCAATTCTATGAACAGAAATGCGACCACTTTCTGGAAGGTAGGACATGCGGAGTAGTGAATCTGAGGCAATCTATGGAAAGATAGACCATGGGGGCGGGGGTGGAGACAGGGGGCCTCCATCATCTGGCTCCAGCAAGTGACAGCAGTGCAGCACAGAATCAGAACTTCTAGAAGTCTGCTCCACTGAGGGACGTTGCTCCAGTGGCTCAGCAGGGTGTTGAGCCCTTGTGGGGACAGTGTGCTCTCAGGTCTCATGGGGTCACCGAAAGACAGGGTGTCTGAGGGTGGCAGACCTGCTGGGTATCAGAGCGGGGAAGCCAGCTCCAGAGATGGAGCCGAGGAGTCGGTTCTCAGCTTGGGCTTACCTTAAACTGTGATCCGAGGCACAATTGGGCCACTGCTCTTCGAGCAGGGACCCCACAAGTGGCAGATCTTGGGAGACTTCAACATCACAATTCTGGGCTTCAAGGAGGAGCAGTGTAGGAGCATGCTGCAGGAATCTGCTGGGTTTGGAGACTCCACACGGGGCCGTGCGCCAGAGACAGAAATGCTCGGTCACAGGCCAGGTGAGCTCGGAGCGCGGCCGGAGACCAGGGAGACAGGAGGGACTGAGCGCTTTTCTCCGAGGGTGCACTGAGGAGCGGGGCCCAGAGCTCTTGGCTCGAGGCGGGAGATTGGGCGGCCGCCATCTTCGTTCCCGTCCTCCAAAGTGGTACGGAAAGTGCCCAGGGTACAAAAGCTCCTGAGAGCGAATGTGAGCAGATGACTTAGCCCGGCCCCTGGCAAGGGCGGTGCAGTTCCGCCTCCGGCAAAGACACTTGAGAATCATGGCAACAGGCCCCTCCCCCAGAAGATCAGCAAGAACATCCAGACAAGACCAAGTTCACCAATCAATGAGAACTGTGGAACTCCAGAGCTAGGGGAAAGCAACACATAGAATTGATGGCTTCTTTCCCATGATTCCCCATGATTTAGTTTTTCAAAGTTAAATTTTTAAAATTTTCTTTATTTTTTTCTACTTTTTTGGTATTTTTTCTTTCCTTTTTCAGTCAACATCTTAGTGATTCCTTTTTAAATATCTTTTCTAATTTTCATTTTAACAGTCATATTCTATCAATTATATTTAACCTTTTTTTTGTATATATATAAGTCTTTCTTTAAAATTTTGGGATACAATTTCTTCCAACAGACCAAAATATACCCTAAATCTAGTGTACAGCTTTGTTCTAGTCTCTTGCCTGATCACATTCTCTCCTATTTTTTTGATTTTTTCAACCAGCTTATCAATTCTTTTTAAAAAAGCCTTTTAAAATTTTAATCTTTACAGTCATATTCCATCCTTTCATCATATTTGCTCTTATTTTTGTATATATAAAAGTTTTCTTTTTTTTAAATTTTGGGAGGCAGTTTCTTCTAACAGACCAAATACACCCAAAATCTAATGTGTGGATGTTCATGATCCAACATGATCATACTCTCTTTTCCCCCTTTCTTTCCCCCCTGGTTTTGGGTCTCTTCTGATTTGTTTAGTGTATATTTTTCTAGGGTCATTGCTACACTTTTAGCATTTTTCTCTCTCTCTTTTTTTTTTTTTTTTTTTTTTTTAGATTTTATTTATTTGTCAGAGAGGGAGAGAGAGCGAGCGAGCACAGGCAGACAGAATGGCAGGCAGAGGCAGAGGGAGAAGCAGGCTCCCCGCCAAGCAGGGAGCCCGATGCGGGACTCGATCCCAGGATGCTAGGATCATGACCTGAGCCGAAGGCAGCTGCTTAACCAACTGAGCCACCCAGGCGTCCCTAGCATTTTTTTTCTCTTATTCATCTGTTTTTCTCTGGACAAAATGACATAATGGAAAAGCTCACCTCGAGAGAAAGAAGAAGAAGCAGTGCCAACTGCCAGGGGCCTCATCAATATGGACATTAGTAAGATGTCGGAACTAGAGTTCAGAATGACAATTCTAAAGATACTAGCTGGGCTTGGAAAAAAGCATAGAAGATACTAGAGAATCCCTTTCTGGAGAAATAAGAGAACTAAAATCCAACCATGTTGAAATAAAAAAGGCTAATAATGAGGTGCAATAAAAAATGGAGGCTCCCACTGCTAGGATAAGTCAGGCAGGAGAGAGAATTAGTGATACAGAAGACCAAATGATGGACTGTAAAGAAGCTGAGAAAAAGAGAGACAAAGAACTACTGGACCACGAGGGGAAAATTTGAGAGGTAAGTGATACCATAAGATGAAATAATATGAGAACAATTGGGATCCCACAAGAAGAAAGAGAGAGGGGAGCAAAAGATATATTGGAGCAAATTACAACCTAACCCTAAACCTAACCCTACCCTAAAGCTGGTGGCATCACAATTCTGGACTTCAAGCTCTATTACAAAGCTGTCATCATCAAGACAGCATGGTACTGGCACAAAAGCACACATAAATCAATAGAACAGAATAGAGAGCCCAGAAATGGACCCTCAAATCTATGGTCAACTACTCTTCGACAAAGCAGGAAAGAACATCCAATAGGAAAAAGACGGTCTCTTCAACAAATGGTGTTGGGAAAATTGGACAGCCACATGCAGAAGAATGAAACATTTCCTGGGAAAAAGACCGTCTCTTCAACAAATGGTGTTGGGAAAATTGGACAGCCGCACACAGAAGAACGAAACATTTCCTGGACCATTTCCTGAACCATTTCCTTACACCATGTACAAAAGTAGACTCAAAATGGATGGAAGACCTAAATGTGAAACAGGAATCCATCCAAATCCTTGAGGAGAACACAGGCAGCAACCTCTTCAACCTGAGCCGCAGAAACTTCTTCCTAGAAACATCGCCAAAGGCATGGGAAGCAAGGGCAAAAAATGAACTATTGGGACGTCACCAAGATCAATAGCTTTTGCACAACAAAGGAGACAGTCAACAAAACCAAAAGACAACTGACAGAATGGGAGAAGATATTTGCAAATGACGTATCAGATAAAGGGCTAGTATCCAAAATCTAGAAAGAACTTATCAAACTCAACACCCAAAGAACAAATAATCCCATCAAGAAATGGGCAGAAGACATGAACACACGTTTCTGTAAAGAAGACATCCAGATGGCCAACAGAAACATGAAAAAGTGCTCAACATCACTTGGCATCAGGGAAATACAAATCAAAATTACAGTGATATACCACCTCACACCAGTCAGAATGAGTAAAATTAACAAGTCAGGAAATGACAGATGCTGGCCAGGTTGCGGAGAAAGGGGAACCCTCCTACACTGTTGGTGGGAATGCAAGCTGGTGTAGTCACTCTGGGAAACAGTATGGCGGTTCCTCAGAAAGTTGAAAATAGAGCTACCCTATGACCCCCCAGTGATTGCACTACTGAGTATTTACCCCAAAGATAAAAATGTAATGATCTGAAGGGGCATGTGCACCCCAATATTTATAGCAGCCATGTCCACAATAGCCAAACTATGGAAAGAGCCCAGATATCCATCAACAGATGAATGGATAAAGAAGATGTGGTAGATAGGGGCGCCTGGGTGGCTCAGTGGGTTAAGCCTCTGCCTTCAGCTCAGGTCATGATCCCAGGGTCCTGGGATCGAGCCCCATATTGGGCTCTCCGCTCAGCGGGGAGCCTGCTTCCCCCCACCTCTCTCTCTCCCTGCCTCTCTGCCTACTTGTAATCTCTGTCAAATAAATAAATAAAATCTTTAAAAAAAAAAGATGTGGTAGATAAACACACAATGGAATATTATGCAGCCATCAAAAAAGTCTTGCCATTTGCAATAATGTGGATTGAACTGTCGGGTATCATGTTAAGCAAAATAATTCAATCAGAGAAAGACAATTATACATCTTACTGATATGAGGAATTAGAGAAACAACACAGAGTATCAGAGGGGAAGGGAGGGAAAAATGAAACAAGATGAAACCAGAGAGGAAGATAAATTGTAAGAGACTCTTAATCTCAGGAAACAAACTGAGGGTTGCTGGAGGGGTGGTGATGGGAGAGATGCGGTGATTGGGTGATGGACACTGGGGAAGGTATGTGCTATGGTGAGTTCCATGAACTGTGCAAGACTGATGAATCACAGACCTTACCCCGAAACAAATAATACATTGTATGTTAAAAAATAGTCATGACGGGACGCCTGGGTGGCTCAGTTGGTTGGACGACTGCTTTCGGCTCAGGTCATGATCCCGGAGTCCCGGGATCTAGTCCCACATTGGCTCCCAGCTCCACAGGGAGTCTGCTTCTCCCTCTGACCTTCTCCTCGCTCATGCTCTCTCTCACTGCCTCTCTCTCAAATAAATAAATAAAATATAAAAAAAATAGTCATGACATTTTTACTGATAATATACGAAGAGCAAACAGTTAAAATTTCCAACAGTTGAATGGATAGACAATTTTTGATACAATGAAACCATAGAAGTCTACACCACAATAAAATGCCCACCTGACAGACTCATTAGGAATGTAACTATTACTGGCACTCCCAGTCCCTGACCCCTGCTCCACCTGACCTACCCCTAGAGGCCAGGAAGGTTTGTAGCAGGTGAAGGGGCCTCATTGAGCACATCACGACTGCCCAGCCACCTCAGCCTGAGGCAGAGGAAAACTCAGTAATACCCATCTCGTCTTTTTCAACAATTTTATTTGTTCATTGTATATTCTCCAGTGTTAACTTATATTTTTAAAAATATTGTATTAAATTATTGTTTATCTTGATTATGGAATTTGCTTATGCTTCACTTGCCTCACCCTCGTCCTGGCCTTATTTGGAAGATAAAGTGCTCTGTAACACAGCCTGAACCTTAATAGTAGGTTCTAGACTAGAACTAGTCTAGAAGGATCTAGACTGCACGGAGTGTGGGCTACCCATCTGCTGCATCATTGCCCTGACATGGGGAGGCAGGAAGCTAGAGGACTCAAGCATGGAGGCATGCCACGGTGGCGCTGGTGGGCTGCTAGACCATGACCCAGAAGAGGACACTGCAGCACTTTGACCCATTGGAAGATGCCCAGCTGGAGATGCAACTCGTCAGACTTACTGAGTTTTTGAAAGAAAAGGCTTCACCCCTTTAGCAGGGCTTAGTCTGAACTGTTTCTGTCACAGCAAAACCAGGAGCCATTTCCAATGTCCCCTGGGAAGGTGCTTTAAATTGAAGGTCCAGTTTTCCTGTCCCTGCCTACTTTCGGGAGGGCAGTGGTGGCTGAACCACGCTCAACCTCTTGTTTATGTTCCCTTAGTCCTTCACAGAACTTTACCCAGAACATCAGGTGCCCCCCACCCCGGACTCTCTCTGTCAGTGGTCTCCTTCCCGGGGTGTTCCACGGGAGACTGGCTCCTGCTAGTCCTGTGACTGACAGTTCATTGATACTCCAAAAGTGCTTCTTTGCTTACTTACTTACTTACTTATTTATTTATTTATTTATTTATTTATTTGACAGAGATCACAAGTAGGCAGAGAGGCAGGCAGAGAGAGGAGGAAGCAGACTCCCCACAGAGCAGAGAGCCCGATGCGGGGCTCGATCCCAGGACCCTGAGATCATGACCCGAGCCGAAGGCAGAGGCTTTAACCCACTGAGCCACCCAGGCGCCCCCAAAAGTGCTTCATTTTAATCATTGTTACTTAAGTACACTGTTTTTTTTTTTTTAAAGAGCACTGACAAAACATTCTCGAATTCATTGTCACATTTACTCTTCAGAGCAGTCCCGTGAGGTTGACATCCACATTTTACATACGAGGACACTGAAGCATAGAATGCAACTAATGAGTCATTGAACACCACATCAAAGTCTAATTTGTACAGTATTTGTAACACATTTAAAATCTGGTAAGGTAGATTCATTCATATTACATTTACTTTTAAGAAAAACCTGGTGGCGACGCCTCACCAGCTCAGTAGGAGGAACATGTGACTTTTGATCTTGGGGTCATGGTTTTGATTCCCACATTGGATATAGAGATTACTAAAAATAAATAAACTTTGAGGGGAAAATTTTCTGATGATTCTTATATTTTCCCCCGCTAGTTGAATACATTTTTAAAATCCCTGATCCACAGAAGCCTGGGAGGCAAACTAGATCAGCCTCCTAAGAACCTCTGTTTCATCCTGAACCCCTCTTCCTTCCAGGGAATTACATTCATCACCGTGGGTTCTTCTGATTCCATCGAGCTTTTCAGTTCACTGGAGAGCAATCAGGAGTGTTTTGATTGAGCATCTAGTGTGTCCTAGAGAAAGAGCCAAGGCTGCACTGACAGGAAGATTTCACCGTAAAGGGGAGGGCATGCTGCAGCAAGTCTCATTTCCCCGTTCACCAAATGAGGGCTGTGGAAGCCTCACTGTGCATTTGACTCTCGAACATGCAGGAGTTAGGGATGCCAACCCCGTGAGTTCAGAATCCACACAGAACTTTTGACTCCCCCAAGTCTTAACTAATAGGCTACTGTTGACTAGAAGCCTCACTGATAACATATATGTTCCATGTATTTTATATTGTATTCTTATTTTTAAAAAGATTTTATTTATTTCAGAGAGAGAGAGAGAGAGAGAGAGAGAGATCACAAGTAGGCAGAGAGGCAGGCAGAGAGAGAGGGGGAAGCAGGCTCCCCGCTGAGCAGAGAGCCCGGTGCGGGGCTCGATCCCATGACTCTGAGATCATGACCCGAGCTGAAAGCAGAAGCTTAACCCACAGAGCCATCCAGGTGCCCCTTTATATTGTATTCTTACAGTAAATTAAGCTAGAGAAAAGAAAACGTTACTGAAATCATAAGGAAGAGAAAATATATTTAAGGTACTGTATTTATTTTTAAAAGTCCAGGTATAAAGGAACTCATGCAGTTCTTTTTTTTTTTTTTTTAAAGATTTTTATTTATTCATTTGACAGAATGAGAGGGAGCAGAAGCAGGAGAAGCGTCAGGTGGAGGGAGAGGGAGAAGCGGCTGTCGCCTCAACTGCCTGCTCATGACCTGAGCAAAGGCAGACGCTGAAGGGACTGAGCCACCCAGTGCGTAGGACCCCATGCAGTTCTAACCTGTGTTGGTCAAGTGTCATGTCATCTGTACTTGGTAGTTCAGGGCTGCTCCCTACAACCCCGTTCTTTGTCTTTCCACTCCTTGAAAAGAAACTTAAAAACAGAATCCTCTTTTTGGGGTGCCTGGGTGGCTCAGTGGGTTAAGCCTCTGCCTTCAGCTCAGGTCACGATCCCAGGGTCCTGGAATCGAGCCCCGCGTCGGGCTCTCTGCTCAGTAGGGAGCCTGCTTCCCCTTCTCTCTCTCTCTACTTGTGATCTCTGTCAAATAAATAAATAAAATCTTTAAAACAAACAAAACCCCAGAATCCTCTTTTTATAAAAAGTAGTAAAGACATGGGTAGGCAAAAAAGAAAATTAAAATGCCCAAGAAAAGTAATGAAGTAAAATAATTCTATCACCTATGTTCAACCAGGGTTTAACAATGTGGCGCATATCATTTTACGTCTGTACTTTTCAAATAGGTTCAAATCACTCAAACTCTTGTTACACGCCATTTTCTTTGTACAATGTATCACGATCACGGGCAGGTCAGCGTTCTTCCGAAGCATGATTACCAATAACCTCCCAGGAGCCAGTCCTCTTTGTGAAGCATCTTTCACCAGATGCTTGGCTTGTTTCCAGGTTTGCACTTGAACAAACGCTGAAATGTTGATCTTTCTGCCCATGTCTTCTGCATCAGCTTATGCACATAAGCTGTGGCATCAGAGAACCTTTCCAGGAAGAACTTGACCGCCTGTTAAAAACCAACTCGAAGTCGTCCTGGTCCCTCACACAAGCTTACTTGTGTGACAGAACCCACAGCTTAACAACCACCTGGGCAGAGGCTAGACCGTGACTGAGCCAGGAGGTGGGCCGTTTAGTGATTTCCATCCATCTTTTAGCGGGTCTGTGAGAACCTGGGACCCGCCCCGGGGCCATCCTAGCTCCGATCTCTGGGTTGAACACGCGGTCAGGATGGCGTGGATGTCAGCTGTCTGTCCTAGGTGGCCGCTCTGGGGGGCGGGCAGGTGAACCTGCACCGCAGACCCCCGTGCCCTCTGCGGGGGGCCACTATTCAGATCCTGTCTCCTTGGGGTGGCTTTTGGATTTGAAAGGTGCCCTCTTCCCACGGGGGCAGGGTGGGGTGCGGATCTCAGCATGGGAGGGGGACGTCTGCCCAGAAACTGTGAACTCCGCTGGGCTTTGGCTCCGTTGTGCACCCGCGCAGGTGGTGTGGGGTCACTCAAAGGTCACAGCTTTCTCCTGCCCCCGCAGGCACGAGGGTCGTGGTGCTTTCTCCTCCACTGCCAACCAGACTCTCTCCGCAGCCCACGACCCCCCAGGCCCTGGCCCCACTCTTTCCTGCACCTGAGGATGCGCAGAGCCAGGCTCGACTGCCCTCCAAACCCCCAGAAACTCCTGGTTACTCCAGAGCCCCCACAACCCCCCCCCGGAACTTCTCCGTTTCCCCAGAACCCGTGTAAAACCCGGCGGCCCTCCCCCGCGCAGGGGTACGCCGGGGCGCAGGTCCGGAGGCCCGGGTTGTCGGGCGGAGCCCTCGCCCGATTGGCTGCGGCCTCGATACTTTGTTGCGACCACGCCTCCTCCCGGGAGGTGTGGGCAGAGCACGTGCGGCGAGCGCGGAAGCGGGGCACTGCGAGCAGCAGGGCGGGTGCCTCTGGGCAGGAATCTCGCCCTTTGCTGCGGAGCAGCGCACCCCGAAAGGTACCGGAGCGGGGGGTGGGGCAAGCCAGGCCGAGGGGTGCCCGGGTCAGGGCGCCCGGTAGAGCCACCTACCCCGGGTCTCCGCCATCCCTGCCTGGGGGCTGGGGCCCCTCCGTGTCACCTGGGTATCCCCCCAAGAGGCCACTTCGTTCTTGAACTCCAAGGTCCCATCCGCAGAAGCCTGGCTCTTAATCTCCTGCCTGGCCTCTTTTCCTAGAGCCAGTGCTGGGGCCGAAGTTGCGGGGTTGGGGCGGGCCGCACTGGAAGAAGCCGGGGTCCTGCCAGGAGCCCTCCCCCTCCCTCCCCACCAAAGCCCTGGAACCTCGGCTCCCTTGAGGGACGCGGGATCTGGGGCCTCCTGCCCAACGCGATGGGGAGAAACGCTGGGCCTGGAGTTAGGATCTGGCGAAGGGAGAAACGCTGGGCCTGGAGTTAGGATCTGGCGAAGGGCGCTAAGTCTCAGAAGCCGTGGTATAGTTGGGAGCGTTTCCCCCTGCTGGACGGCCCCAGGCGCTGAGGAGGACCCAAGGGGCGGTGCAGGGCGGAAAGAACTAGAAACTGAGGCCAGATCCTCCGCCAGGGAGCGCGCACAGGCCTGCCCTCTGCGGTTCCGCGCGCGCGCTGATCCTTATCCCCTTGGGGAAAGCAGTTGGGTGGCGTCTGCTAAAACCACAATGCCATAGAGCACCAGCCTTTAACCTCGCTTAGGCGAGTCGTCTGTGGAGGTAAGAGGAATCGGGACCAAAGGTATCAGGGTTACTATGCTAACGAGTGTCCGGGGGTGGACAGGTGTTGAAGCAGGTCTGGCCCCTACTGTCGTGCGTTGCCTGCGGGCCCATTCCTATGGGTTAGGGAATGTGCCCGGTAGTGGCCAGATTGAGTCATGGCATAAGTAGTCTCTCTTTTGATAAAAACTGCTGTATGTATACATAGTCAGATTTTTATAAAAAAAATTCATAAAGCCCTCGGATCCAACTTGCCATAGCTTACCTCTATGTGTGTGTGTGGGGGGCAGTGCAGAGTGGATGGACCAGGCATAGGGTGGCCCAGAAAATGGTTCATTCTTTTGTATGTATTTTTTGAAAGTGCAGGATTAGGGCAGTCTTTAAAATTTTGTGTTTTTCAAATATGTTTATTTTCAAGATCATAGTAGTCAAAAGCAGATGGTGCTAGTCCTGCTCCCGCAGGCCCTGGGGCTCCTCTTTGCAGGAATGTCCCCAACGTCTGCCAAGCCCTTAGCTCAGGGAACGCCCCACTGCTCTGAGAGGCCTCGGCATCCGTGGGCTGGACGCAGGGGAAATCTAATGACCCCAATACACAGGGCCGCTGGCCTGATGGAGCCCAGAGGAGTGAAACACAACACGATTACCTTGTATGTGTAAGACTGGGGCAAACAGAGAGGAGGAGACATGGGAGGACCAGGCTGGGACCTGTGGATGGGACACAGACAAAAGGGTCACAGGAATGAGATGAACCATCGTAGTGACAGCACCGGGCACACAAATGAGGACTGAAATAGGAAACTGGAGCAGGCACCGATGCCCCTTTGTCTTTTCTCAGAGCGCTCCTGCCACCATGTTACAAATGCCTGTGGCAAGAGGGGCCTTGCCGAGGTGTGGATGTACGTGTAGTCAGCCCGCAGGCAGTGCCGGCCGTTGTCATGGCTGATGTCTTGTTTGCAGAGGCCCGGAAACCGACACAGGATGCAGAGCTTCCTGAGGCTGCTGAGGGAGAGTGGGGGCACTGGGCCCCCCTTGGAGGGGCTGGTGACTCTTGCAGGCAGACTGTGCCGCGACCTCCAGGATGACCCAGCCCAGGTGCAGCCCTTGGTCACTGCTGTGTTGGACAGTCCCCTCCGCCTGCACCTCCTGGACAATGCGGATGTGGCCCTCGTGTGTGCCCGAGCGCTGGCCCAGCAGGACCAGCACCAGGCTGCCTGCCGCGTCCTGGAGGTAAGACCCGTCTCGGGGCCGGGGGAGGAGAGCCACAGCAGCCACCACCGTCTCCAAACCAGTGGAAGCGCCTACAGGTCGACAAGAACCTGGGGAGAGACATTCTAGAAACCAAGCCAGGATGGTCCACTCTCTGTGCAGAGTTCTAACTACCTTAATAATTGGAGGCCAAACGGTCTGTTTGTGAGCTCCATTTTGAGTGGTGGTCCTGGCTTGGAGAGTTGGGATCCCAGTGGGTAAGACAGTCGCACAGACCGGGGACCTCAGTCCCTTAGCTGCAGGCCCGTGGCTGTGCACGCAAACTGAAAGTATGGTCGTCACTCATCGGGTGGTACTTGGGTGCACAACTCCTCTGGCAGCAACGGGACGTGAAGCCGTTACGGTCTGTAGCCACTTAATGTGACCACAGGACATTCTGCTACCTAAATACTGGTACGTTGGGTTACAGCATCCATCACATAGGACATGCCTGCATTATTTCCTAAACTCTGAGAAATTCTGAATTCCAAAATATGTTTGGCTAAAAGGGTTTCAAAGAAGGGGTGTGAGGTCCTATTTTTCCTCTTTCACCCCATCATACAGCTCATGCAGAATTCATGCTGAATTTATTTTCAAGATAGTTTTTTTTTTTAAAGATTTGTTTATTTTTCAAGATTTTATTTATTTATTTGAGAGGGAGCATGAGCAGGGGGAGGAGCAGAGGGAGAGGGAGAAGCAGACTCCCCGCTGAGCAGGGAGCCCATGTGCGACTCGATCCCAGGACGCTGGGGTCATGACCTGAGCCGAAGGCAGACGCTTCACCGATGGAGCTGCCCTGGCACCCCGAGATACTCTGTTCTTTCCAGTTCTTTCAGTTTCCACGCCCTTCGCCACAGGCTGCATAGTGCCCTCGTGTCCCCTTGGTTTGTTCTTCACGTAGCCGCCGGAGAGCTTGCAGGCACCGATGAGCCACAGTGAGCCCCGAGCCCGCGTTCTGCGCTTGCCTGTGCCCCGCTCTCCCCGTCAGCCTCTCCACGAGCTTTCTCCGCAGTCGTCACGCTGCTTCCGTGCTGTTCAGACAATCCCGAGGCCTCAGGACCTCAGCACGTGCTGCTCCCTCTGCCGGCGGCTGGAGCCCGGCTGCTTGTGTGGCTGCTGCCTTTCCTCCTCGCTGGTTTCTGCTGTAAATGTCTCCCCAGCTTGGCGGTGCCCCCTTTATCGTGCAGCGTAGAGTCTGGTTCCCCCTGCGGCTCCTTCCTCGGGTCTTTGTTCCGTGGTACTGTGGCCCATGAGGGAGGCCCCCCTCGGTTGTGCTTACGTAGCAGCTGTGAGTCAGCGGGGCTCCGTGTTTCACGTCCATCAAAGCGAACAAACAAGGGGAGACATGGGTCGTGGTGCCCTGTCGAAGCACTTGGTGGTGAAACGTGTGAATGACACTGGTGATGGAAAACCCCCGGAGAGGGGATGTAAACTCGGTCTGGACGGCCCTCAGCGTCTCTGAGGAGCTGGCATGTAGGGGAGACCTGAAAGAGACGGCGGGGACGGCACACCAAGGAGGGGCACTTCCTGCCCAGGGCCACGTCCTGCGGGGGGCACGTTTCCCTGACAGCTGTGCCCTAGGCTGATGGCTGCATCCTGGCAGCCGACTGGAAGTCACAGCCTGGCAAAATGGGCTTTTTCCGCTCTGTGGAGAGAAGGCTGGATGACTGTCGGCACCTCCCTTGCCAAGATGATGCTGAGAACATTGGGGTTAAATGCGGGAACCACACGCCGACCACAGGGCTGTGTCAAGGGGAGGCCAGCACTGGGCATCCTTGGCCATCTCTGGAGTCTGGTCGTGTGAACAGGTCATGCTGGATTGGTGAGCTTGGTGGGGCGCAGACGAGAACCACCTCATTCCTCTCGGCTCAGAATGCACTCCCTGAGCATGCGAGGGGCAGCCCTGCTGGGTGGGAGAGGAAGGTCTTTCATGCAAGTTGGGGGTCAGCCCTTGGACCCTCAAGTCTGATCAGGTGCCTCTAACTGTGGCTCTCCCTCTCATGTGTTGTGTGGCCCCGGGCCATCGTTTGCCTTCCCCTCGCCTCGTGCTCCCCGTCTGTAAGGAGTGGCGGACAGCTGCTTTGTGTGTGCAGGGGGCGGGGACTGACAGGACCTTGCCCAGGCCCTCAGCCAGCAGCTCCTCCTGCAGGTTGGGTCAGGTTGGAGGGCAGTGCTCTGGGGGCAGCCGGGCCTCAGCAGGCTTTTCTCTACAGGGATGCCAGGTGCCCGGAGGCAGCCAGGAGCTGGTCCAGCTCTGGAACGACCTTCACTACCATCTGGTCATGAAGCGGCTGGGCGTGGCCACGCTCACCCCAGTGCAGAAGTTCCGCTGCAGAAAGAGGTACACCGCTGGCCTTTATTTGTGCATGCTCCCCATGACTCCTGGGGGTGTTTCATCTAAAACCACAGAGGGGCTGAGGTGAAGCAGAGACAGGAGGTGAATGTAGGAAAAGTCACAAGAAGTAGTAATCGTCAAAAGGTAACAGGCTCTGCGACAGCCAGTGTGCCCAGCACTGAGCCACCCTCTCCACCTGCTCAGCCGGCCACGGGGGTGCACCCCTACTTACGCCTGCAGGGTGAGAAGGGCCACTGCCTTTCCGTGAGGGCTCTGAAGGCTCTGCAGGGAAGGAGGCAGCCAGTGGACATCCCGACCTCACTCTCTTCCTCTTGTCTTCTCCTCCCGTGGGAGATGCCCAGCACATGTGCCTTTAGTCATCTGATTCCCACAGACAGGCTCTGCAGGTGCCACGGGCCGGGGTCTTCAGCACCACCCCTCAGGGCTGCGGGACCTTTCAAAGAGAGGTAAAGATGAGAGTGATGGAGGCGTCAGACAAGATGCATGGGGTGCTTAGGAGATCCTGGCACATGAGGGATGCTGGGTCGCGTTAATAGTAATTACCACCACCGCCGTTATCAGCACTAAGGAAACATTACAACTGCTAATTACTATTGTTCCTTCATTACCACTTATGGATGAGGAAACTGAGGCACAGAAAGGTCAGAACTTGCCCAAGCTTTCACAGGAGAGAGATGCAAAGCTGGGATTCCAGGCTAGACACTGAGACTGTAGAGCCTTTCTTCATCCTGGGTGTTGCCCCCTGACCAGGAAGGGCTGATGTCCTCTGAGTTCCTGGCAGCCCAAGTAATGGGATTTTTGCACCATGGGGCCTGGTAACCAGAAGAAGCAATGGATTCTTTCTGGATCCACGGTGTCTGTCAAAGAATGAGATATGTCCCCAAAGCCCAGTAGTTCAGCCTTATGGTCTTCGGGAATGGGATCCTTTCCCTCCATATAGTTGCCGATGGCCTGCCAGAGTACAGTTCAGTAAATGATTTGGGGATCAGTATGCACTGTTTGTAAAGAGGCCCCTGATGGCTGGGTGCTGTTGGAGTTGCTGGGGATATAGCCTGAGCCCTACTCTCCTGGAGCTGACACTTGGTGCAGACAAGGGACAGTAGAGAGGACACAAAGTAGATTCCATCGTTCTGAGCGGGAGTACTAGACACAGAATGTTCTTAGTAGAGGACTGTGCCACCTTCGTTCTTTGTTTTGGGGTGGAGGGTGCTGGACAGGCTCCTCTAAGCCTTGGCAGAGGAGGCCTGAATGTGGGGATGGCAGCCCTCGGAGGTGTAAGGATGGGGTGGTAGTGGAGTTAGAGCGATGGTTGGTCCACCAGCTGAGGGTGGTGGTTTCTCCTAGAGGGGTGTCACCCAAGGGTGGGTTGGCATAGGAGCAGAGGCAGGAGGCTCTCGGGAGTCTCTGGGTGTGTCAGGACAGATTTTGGAGGATTTGCTGAGGAGCTGGATGTGTTGGAGGAGGTAAAGAGAGAATAAAGCCAGCCTGCTGGGCTCTTGGCCTGACTGGCTGGAACATGGTGGTTTCTCACTGAGATGCACAGAGCTGGGGCCTGGGGGAAGATGGGGAGAGTGAAGGATGAAGCTCCATTTGGGATGTGGCATGTGTGGGACGCATTTTTGACATCCACAGTGGTTTGTTTAGTTGGCCTTTGAGTATCTTGGGTGTTCCCCGCTGGTACCATTTGTGTCCTTTTGTTAAAATCCATGTGGATACCCAGCAAAGTGAGTAGCGTGACCGACCTCAGTCTCCTCGTCACCCGCTCTCTATAGCTCTGGGCCACTGGTCGGTGAGCGGTCCCAGAGAGCACGGTGAGGGGTGCAGGTGAACACGGGCGGATGCTGGGCCCCTCGGTCCTTCCGAGGAGGGACTCGGCAGCACGAGCTTGGAGAGGAGGAGCAGCCGGCGAGAGGAGAGGACGCGTGGGGGTGCACAGTGCGAGCCCACGAGGTGCAAGCGGGAGGAGCGTCTGTAGCCCCGTCCTCACTGTCCTTATCCAGGAACCCACCACCGCCCTCCCTCTGCCCCGACGGCCTGAAGAGCCGGAACTTTCCCAGAGAGGTTCGCCAGAAGCTGCACGACTTCGCCTCTGCCGTGAGCACCAACCCCAGCAAGGCCGAGAGGGTAAGAGCCGAGGAGGCGGAGGCCAGGCCGCCCTCCCCTTCGCTGCCCCCCCACCTCAGGGAACCCCCACCCTTGTGGCTCCCCCCGCCTCCCGGGCCTTCCGCGGGGCCCTCTGCTGGGGCGCCGGGGGCTTCTGGCCCTCTGAGCCTCCCTGGGGGACAGGAGCTCACTGGCCGGCAGCTCCGGACCGTCCAGCCTGCGCACGTGGAGGGTCAGTGCCCTCCCGCCGCGCTTCCGGGCACGGGATGCGGGGGTGAGGCGACGGCGGTCACGGAGCTTCCCGCGGCGGGGAGGCAGGCGTTCGCAGAGCTCCGTGCCTGTTGAGGCCGGCGGGCGCCCTCGGCAGCGCGTCCCGGAAGCCGAAGGGACTGGGCAAGGCGCCGCCCGAGAGAGTCGGGACTTGTTCTCTTCCCTGCTTCAAAGCTCTGTCCAATCGGCGGGAGCTCCCCTGTGTTAGCTCCACCTACTTGTCGCCGTCATCCAATCGACAGGGCGTTCCCGAGTGGGGGCTTGCCCAGTCAGCGGGGCGTTCCCCGTGCTTGCTCCACCCACCGCGTTCCCTGACCGATCGGCAGGGCTTTCCCAGCGATACCCGCGCCGGCTCTGCGGGCTGGCTTCCGGCGCTCGCGGACCTGTGGAACCTCGGCCGACGGCCTGTGCCGCGCGCCGGCTCCCTGCGTGGGTCCCAGGCCCCCGCTGCCTCCCGCCGGGCCGTGGCGCCGCTCGGGCCCTCCCGGTGTCTGGGTTCGTCCGGCTGCGGCTCCGCGAAGGAGCGAGGCCGGGGCGGAGGGCGTCCCGCCTCGGAGGCCGCGCCGGGCGGGGGGCGGGAGGCGGGAGGCGGGACCCGGCACCCGGCACCCGGCCCTTCGGGTCGCCCTGGGCCCGGGGGCGGTGCTGGAGGCTGTGCTGTTTGGGGGCAGGAGAACCTGGCCTTGGAGATGAGCCTGAGCGCGGAGCAGGTGTACAACTGGTTCGCCAACTACCGGCGGCGCAGAAGGGCCCTTCTCCAGCGTCGTCCGCCAGCTCCGGAGGACGCGGCGGTGGACCTCCGCGTGAGGGAGACGGCTCCGGAGCCCCCGCAGCCCCCGGGCCAGCCCCGCCTTGGCCCCGGGGGTGCGGCCCGGCCTCAGTGGCCAGGTGAGAGGCTCCCGCGCGCCACGCTCTGCCCGGCACGCTTTTCTAGGGCTAGGCCTAGTGAGCGCCGCTCTGTTCCGGGGGCGGGCCCTCCACGCCCAGTCTGCCCTTAGAGGACGTCCTCTTGTGTGAGTGAGACCCTCGGAGCCGGGGTCGGGGTGGGCTGCAGTGGGCGTGAGTGAGGCTGCAGCCGCTGTTTTACACGTAGAGGTTACTGTGTCCGGGGTCGGGAGTCCGTGAGCAGACCCGAAGCGAGCCAGCCGGCCTGGGGGCGGGCTCCCGGGTTTGCAGTGACGCACTGGCTTCACAGGAGACATGTGAGCGGCGCACGAAGGACACTAATGATGCAGTAGTAGCACCCTTTGCCCGCAGGCAGGGCTGCTCCTAACCCGCTGGGAAGGAGGCTGGGACGCAGAGCTCCAGCAAGCCTCCCCACCACCTGACTGACCTTCAGCAGGACCGGAGGAAGATGGACCTGCACAGTCCGGGGAGACCACTCAAGGGCCATGGGAGTCGCTGGCTCTGGCCCCAGACTTTTCTGGAGATGAGACTCTGCCAAAGCCATTGCCTCCCAGGTACTGCCATCAGCACAGCCCGTGGGACCATCTCCGTATTTACTTTCCCCATCCCGAGTGGGTGAGCGGGCCTGGAGCACACATGTGGATGTTGGGGCTGACAGTGGGACCACGTCAGTGATCGCTGAGAGCAGAGCCCTCCGTGATTCTAGGGTGGGGAAGCCGCTGGTAAGGAGCCCATGTCAGGGACCCCCCACTTGCTCCTTGGAGCCTGGCTCGTAGCCCGACTCATGTATATGTTGGAGAAGGGGGAAAACAGGGTTGGAAGGAAGCACATGCTGGCTTACTTTACAAAGCCAAACCCTAGCTGTTGTTTCTTTCTTACTGTATTTTGTAGTGTTTGTATGTCGTTGAGTCCGTGACAGGTCATAGTTCTTGGATTCCTGATTATGCTCTAGGCGCTGTCCAAGCCTGGTCCCTCACCTAGGATGAGGCATGAACCTGGTGTAAGGGTAAGGAGAGTGCTGGCCATCAGCAGGACTAGGTCTGAGAGAGGGGCCAGGTTCTCCCTTGTGTAACCATCAAGCCGTGGACACTTTTTCCATCTACCGTTGTGACATCGGCATCTCTCATAACCCTCCCTGTCTGCCCTTCCCGTGAAGACTGACAGTGCCCAGGTGTGTGAACTTAGGCAGGTTCCTGTGAGCTCTCAGTGCCGTGCGTTTCTCATCTGCGAGATGGGGAGGGGTATGATGCAGGTGGTTGCAGAAATGACAGGGCTAGGGGAGGGGATCACAGAAGCCCGGGAGCACCGTCTGAGACACACCGAGTGTGCAGTATCGAGTCTTTAAATTATTACCAGCTGCTGCCTGATGTTCTGTAAGATCAGCCACTGTCATTCATCCCCTGCTAGGGTCTTGCTAGTCATTCCCTGCTTTAGGTATTGTGGAACAGTGCTTCATTGAAGGTCCTTTTAAATCAGCAGCTAATGAGTCTTAGTATTTTTTTAACTGTTGTGGAACCCTTGCAGCCACTGGTAGAACAGTGAAATCAGTGTGATTAGGGTCACGGTGGGCCAGAAAGCCGTCAGTGGTTGAGCTGAGTTGGGAACCTGGATTCCCAAATGGGGCTGGAGTTTCCTCCCAGGCCTCTCTTCCCTGGCCTGAGGGAGTCTCTGCCCTCCAAGGGACGGTGTTTGCTGTCTTCCCCAGGTCTCTGCAGGGCAGTGAGATGTACCAGGAGGGTCCTGGCCGAAGCCCTGCCACTCTCCCCCACATCTGCCCAGGCCTTGGCCTCTGCCCTCTGACTGCTGGCAGTGACATGCTGGACTCTTCCCTGGCTGCCCCTGAGTCATGGCTGATGTCCCTTGCACTGGCGTCCTCCAAGGAAGTTTCCTTCCAGACTGGGCAGCTGGTCCATGGGCATGGGCTGGACCTCACGATGCGGCCTGCAGATGCCACTGTGGCTGTGTCCATCACTGCCCTCGGTGAGCCCAGCTCCACAGGTGGGTCCATTCCAGACAGATCGTGCTCTTCTGCACGGGATGCCACAACTAGTCAGGTCTCATTTGAGGGGGTGTGGGAAGGGGCAGCACTCTCCCGCTTTTCTAGTTGCAAAGTAAAATGTACATACGACTAAAAGTAGGACGGTGAGGAAAGGGTTAAAATGAAAGGAGACAGCTGCCACCCTGCACTCCCATTGCCGTCCACCCTGCACTCTGTCACCACGTGCTGCAGCAGAAGACAGGTCACCGCATCTCATGATCTAAGTATCATTTCCTTAGTTTCATGTTAGTTATCGTGTAGCTGTAACTGCCTGTAGAGAGTATGTGTTTAGATACATGTTTGTCTACCAGATTCAAAAGCATCTTGTCACACTTCGCCTTATATGGAGGCAGTTGGCACCGTCAGTTTACCCATCACCTAAATTTCTTAGTCTTCTGTGTTTCTATCTTTACTTTCTTGGGGTTTCTAATTGTCTTCCCTTTTTTTAGATTACCTGTTTTTGTCACACATGTAACTTCTCCCATTTTTCTAAGTGTCTTCTCTGAAGACCAGTGGCTGGGAGGCCTCCTTTCTGTTTCCACCCAAGTGATGTTTCCCTAGACCTGGGGTGGAGTCACCACCCCAAGAACGCTCCTTTCATTGCCTCCCGGGTTTGGGTCAGTGTTTCCTGAGTTGTAGGTCTTGTCCTGTCTTCACTGACTTCCTTGTTATGTTTGAGAACGTCTTCACTGTGCAAGAAAGGGGGCTTGTGAGATAAGTTTGCTGATTCCTTACGTGCTGTGAAGTTATCCTTAACCTGCTTTCAGATTTGATGAATAAATTGGCAGGGACAGAATTTTGAGTTTAAATACTCTCCCATAGGTATCTGCAGATACAGTCATATCATTGTTTGTAGCATCTGATGTTCGTGTCACTTGTTGGCTTCTGTGCAGATCACATATTGTTCCTTTCTTGGGATTTTTGTTTGCTTGCTTTAAGTCTGGGTGTTTGGAAATTTCACAGTGATGGTGTGAGGTGTGTCTCTTTAATCCACTTTCCTATTAAGCCTTTTGATTTAAAGAACAGGTAACAATGTATCCTGTAAGGTTTGGGTATTTTTTGGATAATATTCCTTGATAATTTTCCTCCTCCATGTTCTTCATTCTCTTTAGAGCACAAATCTTACCGGGATTTTGGAAATCTGGGCCAGTCTCCCCAAGTGATTACCTTTTTCTTACGTTTCTTTTCTTTTTTATTGTATATGCTTTGGGGGTGTTAGAGTCTGTCTTTCAAAACTCCTAATTTGATAGTTATGCTTTAAGAGAATTCCAGGCTCTTTTTTTATTTGAATTTTCCTTTAGTCAGGGGTTGTGTTACTTTTTTTTAGGTGCAGTGTCTTTTTTTTTTTTCCTGAGTATTCAAAATATAAAGTTTCAAAATTATGCTTTGTTGTCTGAAGGCGGGAATATTGGGGCTGTGGATTCTGACCCTTCCTTGAGTAGAGAAAGGTGATGGGCCAGAAAGAGGAGGAGCCCTGGAGACTCCTTGCTCTGGATGCAGCTTTTCAGTTTGATCATATCGGTCCTTCATTTGTCCACATCTTCCACTGTGGGAGATCTACGTTTGCCCATCCCATATTTACCGCCAAGGCTGGAGTGGGGTGGTCACTGGCTGTATTCACATGGGGGCGAGGGGAGCTGGTGTTCACACCAGGTCCAGCACAGGTGAGAGGTGACGATCTGTATGACTTGGTGAGCCTCCCTGCTGACTGACCGCCTGAGCACCAGGTTGTTACCCTGCTTTCCCTTCCCCTAACTTCCCTTACCCTCCCTCCCACTTTAAGATTCTCAGGACCTGATCTCAATCCCAGCTTGCTTTCAGGTGCCCTGCCAACAAAGGATCGTGCTTGTGTCCTGGGTCTGCAGAACTGGGGAGGTCTCCCTCCCACTTACTACCCCTCTCCTTATGCTCCTTTTGTTCTGGACTTTTGGCTTCTTCTCTTCCTTTTGGAGGAAGATGATGTAATCTAGTGGTCTTTTAAGTCTGAACCAGCAATGCTCAAATTAGCCCTTCAATTGTATTTAACATGCCTCATAGTGTTTCTAGAGTTCTGCAGAAAAGAGGAAACAGCAGAAAGTGGGGGTGGAATCATGTAATGATGGTCAGGGAAGTTCCTGAGGTTGGGCTGCAGGCTGGCAAGTTAGGTGGTCACTCTGGCAGACAGTGGGGGGGTGGCGGGGGGACAGTGCATGCCCAGCCCAGCTGGGCTGTTGTTTTTTCTGAGGTCAGGGAGTCTGACGCTGAGCTTACCACCGGGTAGACTTCTTACCTTCCCTCGCTCTGAAGTGTCTGCTGGCCCAGAACTGATCCAGTCTACCATGGCTTATGTGTAAGAGTGAGAGACATACGGGGATATCCTCTGCAACATTTTCTATAGGAGGAGGAGCAGGGTAAGGTAGTGCCACATCGCATCTCTGTGAAATCGTGGTGCAGCATGAGATGGAAGGTGGCAGTGGATGTGGCCCAGCCTCTGAAGAGCCAGCACGAGGCAGACCGAGAAGTTCTCACACAGCAGCAGTGGCACTGGAGGCCTGACGTCTGGGTGGATGAAGCAAAATTTGAAGTCCGCAAAACTGGACTTCACTTTTGTTTCTGGAAGCCTAAAAAGGCCATTGAGATCAATAGCTGTGACTAACTCAGTAAGGGAGATTGAGGCTTGGGGCCGGCCAGGCTGGACGCTCCTTCTCTCTGTGGAGGTCTCAGTCTTGGTGCCTGTGGGCTGTGTTCTGTCCTCCCAGCACTGGGGTGTGGAATTTGCTTCTGTGTAGGATTCGCTGACCCACCTGCTGGCAACCCCCCGAGCATGTACCTGGAGGAAGGTGCAGGCACCAGCGGCGGCCAGGCAGAACAGCAGGCCGGCGGCTTCCTGGTGACACAGCCTCCCGAATTCCTCCTAGCCCAGAGGTGAGCCACACAGAGCCATGGGTGGGGTGTTCCAGGTTTATAGACTTGGCACCTCAGATGTGCAGATCAAGTCCTTTCCTTATGGGTTTCTGGAAAATACAACATCATCCCCACCCTACATCTACTAGAAGAGGGTGGTTTTTCCCTGGGACAGAAGAACACCCAGAAATTTCAGAGCAGACACAGGTGTTGGTGTTGGGGCCTGTGCTCCCACTTTGCCTCTTCCCCAAGGTCACCCTGGATCCCAGAAGCTGCTTTTTTGGCATTTTGTTTTCACCAGATGGAGGTTCAGTTTTGTTTTTTTTTTTTTAAGATTTTTTTTATTTATTTGACAGAGATCACAAGTAGGCAGAGAGGTAGGCAGAGAGAGAGAGAGAGAGAGAGAGAGAGAGAGAGAGAAGGAAGCAGGCTCCCCGCAGGGCAGAGAGCCCGATGCGGGGCTTGATCCCAGGACCCTGGGATCATGACCTGAGCCGAAGGCAGAGGCTTTAACCCACTGAGCCACCCAGGCGCCCCTGGAGGTTCAGTTTTTAAGCAGCATCAAGATCCTGATTTTATATTCCAAACTGTAGTTTGAAAGGTGCATGAGAGAGCTGGGAGTAGCCTAGGTGCTGCAGGCTCTGGCTGTGGGGGCCAGGACGACAGGCCAGGAGAATCTGGGGGCTGAGAGGACGGATTAGAGGAGCGTGAGAAGTCAGGGGTCCTCTGTAGGACAGGGACGCTGCAGTAGGGGTTGCCAGGACTAGGTTCCCAATGTTCATAGTCTCCCCAGTCTGGGAGCTGAAGGCCAGGTGCCCAGCACGAGCAGAATTACAGGGCAGCGTGTGAGAGAGAAGGGGAGCGGTTGGTCAGGTCACAAGTTGTGCTTGCTGAAACAGCGTGAGAAAATACAGACTTTGCAGGTGGGCTCACTTTTCTGTTCATGTCCAGGAACCTGGATGGAGAAAATGCCACTGTCAGGTCCCCTCATGGCCGCTCACCCTTGCCCTCTGACGGCCCAGCCCATCCTTGCTCCGATGTGATGACCTTGAGTCATTCTCTAACAGTAGATTCATTGGGAGTCGTTAGCCTTCCGTAAAGCACCGTGTTTAGGCAATACAGATGCTGGTTTTCTGCGTGTGACTTCTGTATCTACCACGTGCCGAGCCGTGTAGATCAGCCGCTCCTGCTGCCGCCTGCAGGACCACAGATCTGCTTTCTTTAGCTGCATTTTTAAAAGTCCCATGGGAATGGAATACGGAAGTGTTAAACTTTGTGGAGGGGAGAGAGGGTCTAGCTTCTCTGACTCTGCTTGAGTGTTTGGGGATTTTACCCTGTTGCTCTGTGTATCGGTCCATTCATCTGTGTGAGTTCTGTCCCTTGATGCGGATGGACCATGGTGTTTGGATCCATCGCCTCTTGGTAGCCATCTCTGGGTTCCCAGTTTGGGGTCTCTGTGAGCACTCCTCGATGCACGTGGGTCTGCCTGTGTGCCTTCACGTCTCTGGGGTGGGTACATGCCTAGGAGTGGAATGGCTGTAGGTGCGTGTTTGTCTTTTTAGGGAACTGCCAGGCTACTGTTGTCCCGAGTGGCTACACCTGTTACCTTCCCTGCTGTCCCTGCTGCTCCCCCAATTGGATTCTGATGGCTCCCCAGGGCTGCCCCTCGACCTCTTCCTTCAGGTTTCTGTTTGTTGGTCCATCTCTGTGAGCCTCCTCAAGTGCTCTCTGCCTCACCCAAGCCACCTGCCTGGGGTGTCACACAGGTCCCTCTAGCACCGGAGGGCCCTGTGGGAGGACACTTCCTAAAGTGTGTCTTACCCCTGGAAGGGCTACTTATATGCAGAGAGCTGTCAGGTCATGTTGCTCGCAGGGTGGACCATGACCTGGTGCCCCTCGATATGGAGCTTGTCCTGACGTCTCTTTTCCAGTCTGCTGGAGTTGGCACCGGGCCCTTCCTTCTCTAGCCCTGTTTCTGCTGTGGACCTGAGCCAGCCCGTGCCCTCTAGCCAGGTGAGAGCCTACCACCAGGGACTCTCGGTGTCCCTCTTAACTTTTGGATCCTCAGGTCATACCTTTGGAGTGAGTAAACCAGGCACATGTCACAAGGGAAGGGGTGCTTCAAGGCTGGACAACAGTTGAATGGGGCCTGGGAGGTGGGTGCTGTGGGCTCGTGTTTCTTACTGAGTCCAGAGATGGGGTGTCCCGGAGTAAGGGGTGGCAGGTGGGAACGTGGAGCCAGGCAGAAGGTGCTTCCGTGTGTAATGCTGTGTTGGCTTTCCAGGTGCAGTGGCCCGACGGCCAGGCCTCCAGTGATGCCTTCTGGGGAGCCAGAATGCTTCTTGAGCTTTCAGGGGGCAGCCTGGGTTGAGATGTCCCTTTGGGGTATCCAGCCAATGCCCCCTGGGGAGCAGGTGTGGACATCGAGCGTTTCAACACATGTTGCATAGAGCTTTATTCCGACTGAAGAGAGGCCCCAGGGTTCCTTCAGGGGGTTCCAGTGGGAAGCACTGAGGCTGCGTAGCCCCCTGCCGTGTTTGCGTAGTTTGGTTGGCAGCTCACTGTATCAGAGGAAGCATTTGAGAAACGCTCTTGAGCTCAGAAGTCCAAGGGGTCTGTTTCACTCAGGCAGTGGGAGATTGTGGATTCGAGCTCCTGGGCATGTAGGTTATGGGCAGGGAAGGCCTTTCTGGAGATAAAGGAGAATGTTGCACGGCTGTCTGCCCTCCCTGCCCTATGACAAGGCCGAACTTCACCCAGCTAAGTTGGCGAGTGGGGTGTGGGCAGTGTTGTGACACTTCTCTGTCTTGGGGGTGATGTGGTTGGGACGGCTCAGGCAGGGTGGGCCAGGGTGCCTTTTCCCTGCAGGTTGGAGTTCACTGTGTTTGTAAAACAGATGTTCTGTTGAATTAAATTACAATTCAGTGTTCTGAACTCTCCCCTTTTACTGACCTGACTACATCTTGGACACCTGTCCCTGTCAGTCCTTTGCCTTTCTGTCCCTGGCTGGCATTTCGTGGCCTGAGTGTGCTTTGAGTGATGTACCGGTACCCTGCTGATTTGATTGTTTCTAATATGTCTGGTTTATAGGCAACACCACAGTGGGCATCTCTGCCCTCTGCCCTTCACCTGACTATTTTATTGTGGGAAAAGGAATTTCCCTGGTGCTAGATGCCACCATGTCCAAGCACGCAGGGCCCCAGGGGCCGAGTGTGATGTGACTCCTGATGCAGATGACTTTCTTTGTACAGGGGTGACTTTGACACTCAGGACTGTCACTGGCAGGAATAAGCCCTTAGTCCTTGCCTCACCCGTTGTATCAGTTGAAAGTTGTGTGCTGAGCAGTTCCTCTGATACATCAGGGAGCAAAGGCCGTTTAGTGCTCGCAGGTGGCTCACAGGATGGACAGGAATAAACCGGCAGTCGTGGGTGGTGGCTGAGAAGGTGGTGTGAAGCGAGGGATGGCTGAGAGCCCAGGATATGTGGTGCCTGAATGACAAGACACTGAGAGCTTCCTGAAGGGGGGCAGCTGAGTTGAGACACCTGTGCTCCCCAACCACAGCCCCCCCAGGGCTCTCAGCTGTACTCCTCTCCCCTCACCTTTACTCTGTAGACCCTGGACCCATCACATCCCTTCCTCTTCGCCACATTGGTGCTGCCCAAGCACCAGCAGTAATATGTACTTCCTTTCAGGGACACTCACTCTCATCCTGTTCCCTAGAATCAGGAATCTTTTAGTTGTCAAATACTTCTTTATTCTGAAACAGTCACAAACTTAAAAAAAGTTACAAATAGAGCACAAATTACTGAGCTGATGCCTGTACTCCGTGTGTGTGTGTTTCCTTTAGATAAGGAATTCTGCATTCCTCTAGTGCGGTCATCAGTCAGGAAGTCAGGAAGTCAGTGCTGGTCCTTCACTGCCTTCTTCCAGACCCCATGAAAGTCAGTTGTCCCAGCAACACTCTAAGTGACAAATCACATCACGTAGCCCATGCTGAGTGCTCTCGACTGTCTTACTGCCATTCAGGCCACAGCAGTGTGCTTGAATGACCTTGACACTTTGGAAGAGTACAGGCCAATTACTCTGTAGAATGTCCCCCAGAATGGCCATGTCAGACATTTTCATGTAATTTGGAAAATTCCTTTTTTGGATGGACTATCGCAGAAGTGACACGAGGCACTTACCGTGTCTTACAGATGGCACATGATTTTGGTTGTCCCATTATTGTTGGTGCTCGTTTGATCCCTTCATTAGGGTGTTTCCTGCCAACCCTCTCCGCTATAGTTACTCTGCTTGTATATTTTGGGAGGTCGTGCTTTGCAGCTGTGCAAACATGCTGTTCTTCATCAAGCTTTCCATTGACTCATGAATTTCTTTGGTGTGCTTCCATTTTCATAATTCATGAACACGTTACTAACCTAGTTCTGGCATCAGAATGGCACCAGCTTCCCTCATGTACTGTCACAAAGTCTATGCCTGTGAAGATTCACTCTTCAGCCTTATGGGCCAGTCAGCCAAGTGGTGATTTGTTTTAATTATTGGGGTATTTAACTCATCGTACATTGCCTGTCACCATGGGAAGCACGGCTCAAACTCATCCTGCCCTCAGTCATTCACAGTCTGCATGAAATATCTGCACAGTTGATAAACACTTTAGAGAGGGTTAGGGATTAACCCTGGGTTGTCAAGGCCCTTTGGCCTTCCATGGGAATGTGCAGAGCTCTGGACCTATCCCAGTCTTAGCCTTTCCCGAGCCACAGGGAGGTACCTATGTGTGAGGCAAGAGCCTCCTGAACAGGCTGTGCGAGCACCTCCTGGGTAGCTTCCTCCCCCTACCCTTTACAGATACCTGACTTGATCCTGAAAGTTCCAGAGCACAGACTCAGCCAGCTGGATTGTCTCCATTTTGTGGCAAATGGACTGAAGTCTCTGGAGCTGACTGTTAACTGAGACCCGAGCTCCTTTGGAGGGCCTCCTATGCAAAGGTCAGATGTCCTGTGAGGCTGGAGGCCTCATCCCCTCCCACATGCCCAGCACCTGTGGGAGTGGCCACTCCTCTCAATGTCCTGCCACTTAGCTGCCACCCTGAGGTCCACCACTTCCCTTTCTGCTGTCTTGATTCCAGGCTCCTTTGAGAAGAGGAATGTTGGCTCTACAGACTATTCTGCCCTCACCCCCTTAAGGGGCCAGCCTGGGTCCAGTGGACATAGGTGAGGTGCTGTGACCAGGTCGAGGGTCCTCTTTTTGTGTCTTGCTGAGGCACTTGCCCTCCTGAGATGAAAAAGGGTATGGTGGTGGTTTCAAATGGCTGATAGTTCTCAGAGGGGCCCAGAGGAGATGTCAGAGAGACTTTCCGGGCTCCAGTAATGGCAGGGGGGATGTTCAGTGACTAGCTCCAGGGAGGTCAGCTTCTCCGCCTCTCCTTGTCTACATAGTTGTGTGGGCCCCAGGAGCTTGAGAGCTGTGGCCAGACCTCCCACACAATCAGGCCCAGAAATGATCACCCAACAATGGCCCCAGTGTATGAAGGGTCCTGCCTTCACCCCCACTGTCCATGGTGTGGAGACTGATGGAGAGGGCATAGGGTGCCTGTATTGATCTCTTAGGCCAAGCTACGTGGCACAAAATAACAGATTTGGAGGTGTGATATGGGTGATGTCATTGTCGTGAAGGCTCAAGGGGCGCTTTCTCCAGGTTCCAGTACTTCCTTGATTCGGGACTGCAGAGCGCCAGTCATCGTCGTCTTCTTTCTTTCTTTTTTTTTTGAAAGATTTTATTAAAAAAAAAAAAAAAGATTTTATGTATTCATTTGAAAGAGAGAGAGAAAGAGAGCATGAGAGGGGAGAAGTAAGAGGGAGAAGCAGACTCCCTGCTGAGCGGGGAGCCCAATGTGGGACTTGATCCCAGGACTCCAGGATCATGACCCAAGTCAAAGGCAGTTGCTAATCAACTGAGCCACTTCTTTACTTGATCATCTCTGAAGACTGTATTTTCATATCAGGTCTCATTCAGGGATTTTGGGGATTATGATTTCTGCATATGGGAGGGGAAAAAAGATGGTGGAGGAGTAGGGGACCCTATTTCAGCTGGTCCCCTGAATTGAGCTGGATATCTGCCAGACCATTCTGAACCCATGAAATCAACCTGAGATGTAAGAAAATATGTCTGGAGCTCTACAAACAGAATATCTCTGGCAATTGGTCTTGAGGTATGAAGTGGGGAGCTGTGTGATTCTGCAGGCAAATAATGGAAGATAAACAGAAGGGGAAGGGATCCTCTGTGAACTTGTGCCAGGAAGTTGAGGTAACAAAAGCCTCCTGCCGGGGCGCCTGGGTGGCTCAGTGGGTTAAGCATCTGCTTTCGGCTCAGGTCATGGTCTCAGGGTCCTGGGATCAAGCCCCGCGTCGGGCTCTTTGCTCAGCGGGAAGCCTGCTTCCCCCTCTTTCTCTGCCTGCCTCTCTACCTACTTGTGATATCTCTCTCTGTCAAATAAATAAATAAAAATCTTAAAAAAAAAAAAAGCCTCCTGCCTGGGGACTGGGCACAGACTTGCAGACAAGTAGCGGCAGGGAAAAGACTTTAGGGTAGCCCCCCAAACAGAAACCTGGAGCTGTGGGTGCGCACTTATGAACTGGGGGCGGTTTGCAGCTTTAGAAGCACAAAGGACAGAGACATGCCCAGCCCTGGGAGTGACGGCTGGGGGAGCTGGTGTGGGGTGCACAACCCAGAATGCTGCGGGTTTTAGCAGCGCAGAAGTGAAGACAGTGTGGCCTGGAGAGCTCAGTGAAGATCAGACTGCGATCTCTCTGCTTTGAAACAGAGGTTTGTATGTGGTTACTTGTCTGACTCTCAGAAGAGATGTGGAAAGCTGCTAGGGAAAGCCGCCAGAGAACAAAAGTCCCAGAAAACTAATGTTCACTGAGCCCACCCCCCCGGGGGGCAGGGCAACTCTGCCTAAACCGGAGTTAACAGTGGACTGAGTAACAGCATGGCAGGCCCCTCCCCCAGAAGACAGGCTGGAAGAACAAGAGGCCGACAATCCCAAGGTCCCTATAAAACAGGTGCATCTTGCTTGGGTTGTGGTCAATACTTAGGACTCTGTACATTCCCTCAACCACCCCTCAACAGAATGACTAAAAGGAGGAACCCCCAACAAAGGAAAGAATCAGAGACCGTGGCCTCTGCCACAGAACTAATGGATATGGATATAACCAGGATGTCAGAAATTTACTTCAGAGTAACAATTATGAAGGTGATATCTAGGCTTGAGAAAAATATTGACAGTATAGAATCTCTAAGGACAGAAATGAGGTGTAATCAGGCCAAACTTAAAAATGGTATGAATGAAATGCAGTCTAAACTGGATACTCTGACTGCCAGGGAAAATGAGGCAGAAGAATGAATTGGTGAGCTAGAAGATAAGATGATAGAAAAGAAGGAAACTGAGGTGGCATGGGAAAAAGATTAAAGCCCAAGGGATCAAATAGATTAATGACTCAATGAAACATTCCAGTATCAGAATTATTGGGATCTTTGGGGGTGGAGATTATATATATATATTTGAGCAAATCGTATCTGAGGGCTTCCCTAATTTGGGGAAGGAAACAAGTATTCATGTCCAAGAGGTAAAGACGACCCTTTCCAAGATCAATGAGAACAGACTGATGCCGTGACATATAATAGTACAATTGGCAAATCTTAGATCCAAGGAAATGATCTTGAAAGTGGTGAGGGGGAAGAGATTTCTTATGTTAAGAGGGAGGAACATCAGATTAAGGTCAGACCTGTCTACAGAGACCTGGCAGGCCAGAAAGGGCTGGTGAGACATAAGCAGGATAAAGAACATGCAGCCAAGGATACTTTATCCAGCAAGGTTGTCATTCAGAATGGATGGAGAGACAAGGCTCTTGCAAGACTGGGGAAACAAAGAATATGTGGCCACCAAGCCAACCCTGCAGTATTAAGGGGGGTTCTATAAAAGGAAAAAGACCCCGAGATGATATAGAAGAGAAATTTACAGAGGCAGTCTATAGAAATAAGGACTTCACAGGCAACATGACAAAATGATATCTTTCAATAGTCACTCTTAATGTGAATGGCCTAAATGCTCCCATGAAATGGCACAGAGTTGCAGATTGGTTAAAAAGACAGGACCCTTCCCTATGCTGTCTACAAGAGACTCATTTTTTTTTTTTAAGATTTTATTTATTTATTTGACAGAGATCACAAGTAGGCAGAGAAGCAGGCAGAGAAAGAGGAGGAAGCAGGATCCCTGCTGAGCAGAGAGCCCGACGCAGGACTCAATCCCAGGACCCTGAGATCATGACCTGAGCCGAAGGCAGCTGCTTAACCCACTGAGCCACCCAGGCGCCCAAGAGACTCATTTTGAACCAAAGATGCATCCAGACTGAAAGTGAGGGGATAGAAAACCATTTTTAATGTCAATGAACCTTAAAAGAAAGCTGAGGTAGCAATTCTCATATCAGACAAATTCGATTTTAAGCTAAAGACTGTAGTAAGAGATACAGAAGGACACTATATCATTCTTAAAAGGCCTATCCAGCAAGAGCATCTAATAGTTATATATATCTATGCCCCCCCAAGTGGGAGCAGCCAACTACATAAGCCAACAGTTAACCAAAATAAACATTGCTAATAATATGTTAATAGCAGGAGACCCCAAAACTCCACTCTCTGCCATAGATGGATCATCTAAGCAGAAAATCAACAAAGAAACGAGCTTTGAGTGACACTGGACCAGATGGACTTCATATATACAGAACATTGCACCCTAAAACAGCAGACTACTCATTCTTCTCAAACTCACATTGAGCTTTCTCCAGAATAGACTACATACTGGATCACAAATCAGGTCTCAGTTGATACCAA
Organism: Enhydra lutris kenyoni; assembly: GCF_002288905.1. Lineage (NCBI taxonomy): Eukaryota > Metazoa > Chordata > Mammalia > Carnivora > Mustelidae > Enhydra > Enhydra lutris. The sequence goes on from NW_019154201.1 coordinate 886,589, forward strand.
AAGACTGAGATTATTCCCTGCATATTCTCAGACCACAATGCTTTGAAATGAACTCAATCACAAGAAAAATTTTGGAAGACATTCAAACACTTGGAAGCTAAAGACCATCCTGCTTAAGAATGTTTGGGTCGGGGTGCCTGGGTGGCTCAGTGGGTTAAGCCTCTGCCTTCAGCTCAGGTCATGATCTCAGGGTCCTGGGATCGAGCCCCACACTGGGCTCTCTGCTCAGCGGGGAGCCTGCTTTCCCCCACCCCCCCACCTCTGCCTGCCTCTCTGCCTACTTGTGGTCTCTGCCTATCAAATAAGTAAATAAATCAAAAAAAAAATGTTTGGGTCAACCTGGAAATCAAAGAACTTAAACAATTCATAGAAACCAATGAGAACGAAAACACATCAGTCAAAAACCTGTGAGAGGGGCGCCTGGGTGGCTCAGTGGGTTAAAGCCTCTGCCTTCGGCTCGGGTGGTGATTCCAGGGTCCTGGGATTGAGCCCCACATGGGGCTCTCTGCTCAGCGGGAAGCCCGCTTCCTCCTCTCTCTCTGCCTGCTTCTCTACCTACTTGTAATCTCTGTCTGTCAAATAAATAAATAAAATCTTAAAAAAAACTCTATGAGATACTGCAAAGGTGGGTCTAAGGGGGGCATACAGCCATCCAAAATTCATCCCCCCCAGTAGCAAAATCCCGAATACATAAACTAACTTTACACCTTAAAGAACTGGAGACAGAACAACAAATAATGCCTAATTCAACCAGGGGAAGAGAAGTAATTAGAGCAGAGATCAATGAATTAAAAACTAGAAATATGGGGCACCTGGGTGGCTCAGTGGGTTGAGCCTCTGCCTTCAGCTTGGGTCATGATCCCAGGGTGCTGGGATCGAACCCTGCATTGGGCTCCCTGCTCAGCAGGGAGGCTACTTCCTCCTCTCTCTCTGCCTGCCTCTCTGTGTACTTGTGATCTCTCTGTGTCAAATAATAAAACCTTAAAAAAATATGGTAGAGCAGCTCAAGGAAACTAGAAGCTGGTTCTTTGAAAGAATAAGATCGATAAGCCATTAGCCAGACTTATCCAAAAGAAAAAAAGCAAGGACCCAAATTAATAAAATTAAAAATGGAAGGGGAAAGATCACAACTAACTCCAAGGGAATAGAAATTATTATCAACAACTATATGCCAATAAATTAAGCAACCTGGAAGAAATGAATGCCTTTCTGGAAACCTATAAACTACTAAGACTGAAACAGGAAGAAAGAGACGATCTTAAGAGACCAATAATCAGTTATGAAATTGAAGCAGTGATCAGAAACCTCCCAGAGGGGCGCCTGGGTGGCTCAGTTGGTTAGGTGACTGCCTTCAGCTCAGGTCATAATCCTAGAGTCCCTAGATTAAATCCCACATTGGACTCCCTGCCCGGCAGGGAGTCTGCTTCTCCCGCTGACCTCTCTCCTCTCATGCTCTCTTTGCCTCTAATAAATAAATTTAAAAAATTAAAAAAAAAAAAACCTCCCAGAAAACAAGAGCCTAGAGCCTAATGGATTCCCAGATGAATTCTGCCAAACATTTAAAAAAAAATAACACCAATTCTCCTGAAGCTGCTTGAAAAAAAAAGAAAAATTTTCTAAACTCATTCTATGAGGCCAGCATTACCTTGATCCCAAAACCAGGTAAAGACTCCATCAAAAAGGAGAATTTACAATATCCCTGATGAATGAATATGGATGCCAAAATTCTCAACAAGATCCTAGCTAATAGGATCCAACAGTACATTAGAAGGATTATCCGGGCACCTGGGTGGCTCAGTAATTAAGGGTCTGCCTTTGGCTCAGGTTGTGATCCCAGAGTCCTGGGATCAAGCACGATATCAGGTTCCCTTCTCCACGGGGAGTCTGCTTCTCCTTCTGCCTCTCCTGCTGCTTGTGTTCCCTCTCTCACTGTCTCTCTCTCTCAAATAAAATAAACCTTTTTTTTCCCCCCAAAAATTACCCATCACAACCAGGTGGAATTTATTCGTGGGATACAAGGTGGTTCAACATTCATAAATCAATGTGATAGAACACATTAATAAGAGACAAGAACCATATGATCCTCTCAATGCAGAAAAAGCATTTGACAAAATACAGCCTTTCCGGATTAAAACTCCTCAGAGTGTAGGGATAGAGGGAACATTCCTCAATTTCATAAAAACCATCTATGAAAAACCCACAGCGAGTATCATTCTTAATGGGAAAAAGCTGAGAGCTTTTTCCTTATTAGGAGTAAGACAAGGATGTCTACTCTCACCACTGTTGTTCAACATAATACTAGAAGTCCTAGCATCAGCAATCAGACCAAAAAGAAAAAAAAAAAAGATTCAAATTGGCAAAAAAGTCAAACACTCTTCACAGATGACATACTTTATGTGGAATACCTAAAAGACTCCACCCACAAATTACTAGAACTCATATAGCAATTCGGTAATGTGGCAGGTTAAAAAAAAAAATGCACAGAAATCATTTGCTTTCTTATATACTAACAATGTAACTATAGAAAGAGAAATTAAGGAATCGATTCCATTTACAATAACACCAAAAACCATAAGCTACCTTGGAATAAATCTAACCAAAGAGGTAAAGAATCTATACTCCAGATACTGCAGAACACTTATGAAAGAAATTGAAGAAGACACACACAAAAAAAGGAAAACAATTCCATGCTCATGGATTGAAAACGTAAACATTGTTTAAAATGTCTATGCTGTTCAGATTAATCTGTATTGTAAACGCCATCCTGATCAAAATACCAATGGCATTTTTCAAAGCACTGGAACAAAACAATCCTAAAATTTGTATGGAACCAAAAAAGACCCCAGATCACCAGGGAATTGTGAAACTAGGGGCATCACATTGCCTGATTTCAAGTTGTAGTACAAAGCTGTGATCACCAAGACAGCATGGTACTGGCACAAAAACAGACACATAGATCAATGGAACAGAATAGAGAGCTCAGATATGGACCCTCAAGTCTGTGGTCAACTAATCTTTGACAAAGCAGGAAAAAATGCCAAATGGAAAAAAGACAGTCTCTTCAATAAGTGTTGCTAGGAAAATTGGGCAGCTACATACAAAAGAATGAAACTCGACCATTCTCTTACACCACACACAAAGATAAACTCTAAATGGATGAAAGACCTCCATGTGAGACAGGAATCTATCAAAATCCTAGAGGAGAGGAGAACATAGGCAGTAACCTCTTCAACATCGGCTGCAACAATTTCTTTCAAGACTTGTCTCCAAAGGCAGGGGTAACAAAAGTGGAAATGAACTTTTGGGACTTCATCAGGATAAAAAGCTTCTGGACAGCAAAGGAAACAGTCAACAAAACAGAGGAAACCCATGGAATGGGAGAAGATACTTGCAAATGATGTTAAAGATATAGGGCTGGTATCCAAGATCTATAAAGAACTTCTCAAACTCAAACACCCCCCCCCCCCCAAAAAAAACAGTAAGTCAAAAAATGGGCAGAAGACATGAACAGACACTTCTCCAAAGAAGACATATGAATGGCTAACAGACACATGAAAAAACGTTCAACATCATTAGCCATCAGGGAAATGAAAATCAAAACCATATTAAGATACCACCTTACACCAGTTAGAATGGCAAAAGTTGACAAGGCAGGAAACAACAAATGTTAATGAGGATGTGGAGAAAGGGGAACCCTCTTATACTGTTGGCGGGAATGCAAGTTTGTACTGCCACTTTGGAAAACAGCATGGAAATTCCTCAAAAAGTTAAAAATAGAGCTACCCTATGACCTAGCAATTGCACTACTCAAAATTTACTCCAAAGATACAGATGTAGTGAAAAGAAGGGGTACATGCACCCCAATATTGCCATGTCCACAATAGCCAAACTGTGGAAGGACCTGAGATGACCTTCAACAGATGAATGGATAAAAAGGATGTGGTCCTTATATACAGTGGAATATTACTCAGCCATCATAAGGGGTGAATACCCTCCATTTGCATCGACATGGATGAAACTGGAGGGGATGAGTGAATGCTGAGTGAAGTAAGTCAATCAGAGAAAGACAGTTATCATATGGTTTCACTTATATGTGGAACATAAGGAATAGCATGGAGGACATTAGGAGAAGGAATGGAAAGATGAAAGGGGGAAACCAGAGTGGGAGACAAACTATGAGAGACTATGGACTATGGGAAACCACCTGAGGTTTTCAGAGGGGAGAGGGTTGGGCGGATGGGGTAGCTGGGTGATGGGTATTAAGGAAGGCATGTATTGCATGGAGCACTGGGTGTACACGCAAACAGTGAATCATGGAACACTACATAAAAAAAACTAGAGATGTACTCTATGGCGACCAACATAACATAAAACAAAAACAAAAACAAAAACACCTACCATACAACTGTTAAAAAAAAAGGACTTCAACATACAAAATTTTGTAGAACACAGTTCAGCCTGTAACAGTTTCCATGCCTCTTGCCAGTGATCACCTCCCAAGGAACCCAAGGCACTGTGGTGTCTCCAGTGTACCCCCTGGTGCATGCCTTGGGCAGAACACTATATCTTGCCTAGCTGCTGGCTGCTGGGGCTGGGGTGGTACTGGGATCGCCCACCCAGTGAGGGCTGGGATGAAATTGTTCTGACTTGGAGGTGCTGAAGTTTTGAAGGTAGGATGAAATGGAGGCCTCTCTCTGGGTGCTAAACCAGAGGGCCCCCTCTTGGGGGGTGGTTATAGTGCCCACTCTAACCTGGGCAGACAAAAACACTCATAGCTCCAAGTTCCCAGATACAAAAGCCTCTTTGGCTCAGACATCCTCCTCCGTTCCACATGCTTGTGGAGCTTCAAGGTTTTGTGGGGAGCCAGATGCTGGTCAGCAAGATGAGGCAGAACCCAGAAGCTATCTTTAGAATCAGGAGTGATGTGGACAGAAGTGAGATGGAGGTGCCCCCTGCTGTCACCAAGTCTGAAAAAAGAGAAGTCTCAGTACCCCATGTGAGTGTCCCACCACGGGGAGCCCCAGGTGGTGTGGAGCAGCCTCTGTGTGTAACAGCACATGCTTCTTTGTTTTTCAATAAGGTGAAATTCACATAAACTGAGCCTTTTTAAAGCGTTCAGTTCCTTGACATTTAGCACATGCATAATACTGTGCAACCATCATCTTTTTTTCCAAAGCCTGTTCATCACTCCAAAAGGAAATCCCATGACCCACAAATCACTGGCTTCCCCCTTCCCTTTGACCTCTGGCAACCGGTAAGTTTTTGTGTCTATGCCTTTACCTATTCTGGATATTTTATATAAATGGAATCACATAATCTGTGACTTTTTGTGTTCAACTTTTTTCTTTTAGTGAAATATGTTTAGGGTTCATACACATTGTACCTCACTCATTCCTATGGCTGACTCTTATTCTACTATGTGGATTTTTCCATTAGCTGTTGGACATTTGTTTTGTTTTTACCTTTTCACCATTGTGAATACTGCTTCTATGAACATCCATGTGCAAGTTTTGGTTTGAATACCTGTGTTCGTTTGTGTGTGTGTATATTCCTAGGAGTGGTATTGCTAAATCATATGCTAATTCTGCGTTTAGCTTTTTGAGATATTTCTAAACTGTTTTCCACATTGACTGCAATGTTTTATGTTATCATCATTAGTGTACCAGGGTTCTTTGTTTTCTGGTTTGGGATTGGATTTTATTAAATAAAAAATCAAAGAACAAGAAGGAAACCTCCCTCTACCCCACCCCCATGTACTAGAGTTCTAATTTCTCCATATCCTCATCAACTCATGTCAATGTCTTTTTTTTTTTTTTTTTTTAACAAATTTCCATGTGTCTATTAGCATTGGATTTGGCAATCATTTCTTGGGTATGATTATCAAAAGCACAGGTAATAACAGAAAAAAATAAATGGACTTGATCAAAATTATAAACTTATGGGTATCAAAGGACACTAGCAAGAAACTAAAAAGATGACCTATGGAATGGGAGAAAATATATGCAAATTATAGAGGTGATATGGGTTCAGTATGCAGAATATTTAAGGAACTCTTAAAACTCAACAACAGCAGTGCACAGGAGGGAGATTTGCTATGGCTTCCCTGAGACATTTTGTCTTCCATAGTGAACATAATCTGATTCTGACTTTCTCAGTGGTTTATCTGTATTTTGTCATGTAGTAGTTCAACACAACGTATCATACAAACTAGTTCTTTTCATTAGAGCTTTGGCAGCTCACTGTCATGGCACACCATAGTACTTCTCACAGATTAGCATTGTTTCTGGGAAAAGGCTCCAGCAGAGAAAGGAGGAACACCAAGACCATCTTGGCTGCCAGTGCTTGGAGGAATGGGCCAGTCCCTTGGGCACCCCAAGGCCAGCTGTCCATATGTTCTTGCCCTCATGAGAATTGTGCATGTCCTTTTGTTGTTTCAGTGTTTTTTTTAGTTGAAAAAATATATTGACAACTGGAAAACATATATGAAAACATCAAAGTTTAAATAAGTTTAAATCTATAAATCAAAATTTATTAAAAATTTAGTTTTCTGGCTTTAAGGGAACTAAGCTAATCCATCATGGTTTTCTCCCGTTGAGAAATTCAGTTTATGTGGCAGTATATTTATAGTGGTACATAATGTGTTTCTTTTGTAAATATTGACATCCTGCATTAGATGAGATATGTAGACATATACCAAACTTTGATATTAAAATCAAAATTTGTTAAAGCTCAGGTAACTGTCCACTGTGAACTGTATGCCCATATGGCCTTGGGGTATTTTCCAAAGGGAGTTTAAGCAGCACTGCAAGCTTTTCTATGATAATTGTTCAGTTTCCATTTTCTTTATTTTCAGGTCTGTTTTTTTTTTTTTAAGATTTTATTTTTATTTTTTTGACAGAGAGAAATCACAAGTAGGCAGAGAGGCAAGCAGAGAGAGAGAGAGGAGGAAGCAGGCTCCCTGCAGAGCAGAGAGTCCGATGTGGGGCTCGATCCCAGGACCCTGAGATCATGACCCGAGCTGAAGGCAGAGGCTTAACCCACTGAGCCACCCAGGCGCCCCTCAGGTCTGTTTTTTAAATGAGTACTTTTACTAGGAAATCACGCATTTCCTCTGGGTTACCAGTTTGATGGAGCATGCTCTCAAGGCAGCTAACTCAGTTAATGTTAACTCTGGTCACTGGCTGAGGAAGGGCTGGTTAGGTTTTCCCTGAAGTTCCTCTTGCCCCACATCCTTACTGTGTGTCCAACGCAGGAGGAAGTCACTCTGTAGAGCCCACAGTTGAGGAGAGGGGGGCTAGTTGCACCTCTGTTCTAGATGACTCAGTAGTTTACCTGAATTATTTGGAAATCTTCAGCAGAGATTTGTAGTCATTAAAAAAAAAATTCTTTGTAGGGGCAGCTGGGTGGCTCTGTGGGTTAAAGCCTCTGCCTTTGGCTCAGGTCATGATCCCAGGGTCCTGGGATTGAGCCCCAAGTTGGGCTCTCTGCTCAGCAGGGAGCCTGCTACCCCCCCACCCCCCACCTGCCTCTCTGCCTGCTTGTGATCTCTCTGTCAAATAAATAAATAAAATCTTAAAAAATATTTTAAAAAATTCTATGTAATCATTTATTTTTACCAGTAGGGACAAGTGGCTGGTTATCTTAGGCTCTTGGCTATACTTCAGAACTACAGTGTTTGGTTGGTCAGCTGATTTCTGTTGTGATTATTGAGAGTTGTTTCCATTGGCCTGTTTGCCTGTGACATAATTCCATTTTTGTAGATTTTTTCTTATTGGTACTTTGTTACCTTCTGATACTTCAGGATTATCCTGGCTACTGTATTTACTGTTACAGTCATAGTGATGCGAGCATAGGCAAGAAAAAATGTAGTTTGAATTAAATCTCCTTAGAGCTTGCAACCCACTGACAGATGCCTGAGATGTGCAGAGGGTGACATTCCTCAAGGAGTTCCGGGCTGCCTTAATGCCTTCATGTTTATATTTCATTAAAGACTAAAAGGAAGTTTATCTTGACAATAGCTAAATCTTCAAGGCCCCTAAGATCCTCCTTTCAGAATGCAAAAATTCCTTAGAAACCTGTTATCTCCACCTCTCCTCCCTCCACAAAACTTAAAATATGTAATCAGTCATCCCTCAGTCTTGGAGGCACAGCTCTTTCGGCCCACAGGTCCAGTTCCTGTGCTATAGTAAAAAACACCTTTTTTCACAAAAAAGTCTCAAGAATTCTTTCTTAGCAGTTTACTCATGAACCCAAAACTTCTAATTTTCACCAGTAGTAACAACTATTTCTTTAGAGAGCCCTGGCCCCTTTATTAGGGAATGGTATTCAAAACTTCAGTGTGGGAGCTAAAAGTGCTCTGCTCACAATGCAAGGAAATAACACGCATGTGTTCCAGCCTATACAAAACTATAAAGATTTGTGAAAATAAGCCTCATTTGTTTTTTAAAAGTTTTTATTTAAATTCCGGCTACTCAATGTACAGTGTAATATTAGTTTCAGGTGTACAACCCCGTGGTTCAGCACTTGCCTACAATACCCAGTGACCATCACACGTGCACTTCCCAATCCCTATCTCCCATCCAATCAACCCCTCCCAACTTCCACTCCAGTAACCGTCAGTTCTCTACAGTTGAGTCTGTTTCCTGGTTTGCCTCTCTTTTTTCCCTTTGCTTATTTGTTTTGTTTCTTAAATTCCACATATAAGTGAAATCATATGGTATTTGTCTTTCTCTGCCCTTTTTTAAAAAAAGATATTTATTTATTTAATTGACAGACAGATCACAAGTAGGCAGAGAGGCAGGCAGAGAGAGAGAGAGGAGGAAGCAGGCTCCCCACTGAGCAGAGAGCCCGATGCGGGACCTGATCCCAGGACCCCGAAATCATGACCCGAGCCGAAGGCAGAGGCTTCAACCCACTGAGCCACCCAGGCGCCCTGTCTTTCTCTGCCTTATTTCACTTAGCTTAATACTCTCTAGCTCCATCCATGTCATTGCAAATGGCAAGATTTCATTCTTTTTTGTGGCTGAGAAATATATATATATATATATAGATATATATGTATATATATATCTATATATATATATATATCACATCATCTTTATCCTTGGTCAGTCGATGGACACGGGCTGTTTCCACACTTTGGCTGTTGTAGATACTGCTGCTATAAACGTTGGGGTGCATGTATCCTTTGAATTAGTATTTTTGTATTCTTTGGTAAATACCTAGTAGTGCAATTGCTGGATTGTGAGGTAGTTGTATTTATACTTTTTGGGGAATGTCCATACTGTTTTCCACAGTGAATGCATCCGTTTGCCTTTCCCCCAACAGTGCAAGAGGATCCCCCTTTCTCCACATCCTTGCCAACACCTGTTTCTTTTCTTGTTGATTTTAGCCATTCTGACAAGTGTGAGGTGATAATCTTATTGTAGCTTTGATTTGCATTTTCCTGATGATGAGAAATGTTGATCATCTTTTTGTGTGTCCATTGGCCATCCACATGTCTTCTTTGGAGAAATGTCTGTTCATGTCTTCTCTCCCCTCCCCCTGACATCTTTTTAAAGTAGGATCCATGCAAGGCTTGAACTCATGACCTGAGATCAAGACCTGAGCTGCGATCAAGAATCAGATGCTTGGGGCTCGTGGGTGGCTGCCACTCTGCCTACTTGTGCTCTCTATCTCTCTTTGTCAAATAAATAAATAAATAAATAATCAGATGCTTAACTGGCTGAGCCACCCAGGCATACCTTCTGCCCATTTTTAAATTGGATTATTTGTTTTTTGGGTGTTGAATTTTATAAATTCTTTATATATTTTGGATACTAAGCCTTTACCAGAGAGGTCATTTGCAAATATCTTCTCCCATTCTCTAAGTTGCCTTTTAGTTTTGCTGATTGTTCACTTTGCTGTGCAGAAGCTTTTTGTTCTGATAAAGTCCCAATAGCTTATTTTTCTTTTGTTTCCCTTGCCTCAAAGGGAAGGGAAGGGAAGTGTCTAGAAGGAAGTTGCTATAGCCAATGTCAAAGAGGTCACTGCCTGTGTTCTCTAGGATTTTGATGGTTTCCTGTCTCACGTTTAGGTTTTTCATGCATTTTGAATTTATTTTTGTATGTTGTGTAAGAAAGTGGTCAAGTTTCATTCTTCTGCATGTTGCTGTCCAAATTTTCCCAGCACCATTTGTTGAAGAGACATTTTTCCATTGGATATTCTTTCCTCCTTTGTGGAAGATTAGTTGATGATATCGTTGTGGGTCCATTTGTGGTTTTTGGTTCTGCTCCATTGATTTCCACTGACAGGTAGTTGGGCCGCCCTGAAGGGGGGAGTTTACATGCACGTGGCACCCATTGCAGCCTGCATAACCAGTGGAAGGATTGTTTGCTCCCTTCTGTATTCTATCCTGTAATACTCCCACACAATAAATAATTGAATTTGAATAGATTGTGATTTACTCATGTGTTGTAAAAATCCATGGGTTTGGAAAAATGCATAATGACAGATATTCATCATTAAATATCCTATGAAACATTTCCAACCCATCACTCTGTGACCTGTTAACAATCTTTCTAGTTTTTGCCTTTTCAAGAATGTATTATAAATGGGGCATACAGTGTGTAGCCTGTTCAGACTGGATTTTTTTCACTTAGTAAAATACATGAAAGATTCATCCATGTTTGTATAGGGTGATGGTTCATTCCTTTTATTGCTGAATGGTATCATACAGAATCTATAAGGGAGGAAAAACGGTGTTTTTTCAACCCTCCTAGGTTCCTGGCTGAGATCCCTTCCTGTAATAAAGAATTAACAGAGAAAAACTATTTTATTTTATTTTTAAAAGATTTTTATTTATTTGAGAGAGAGAGTGAGAGAGGAGTGAGGGACAGAGGGAGAAGCAGACTCCCTGCTGAGCTGGAAGCCTGATGCGGGGCTCCATCCCAGGACCTTGGGATCATTACCTGAGCAGAAGGTCATGATCAGTCAGAAGCTTAACTGACTGAGCCACCCGGGGGTCCCGAAAAACAGTTTTTTAAAAAAGATTATTTATTTATTTATTTGACAGACACAAGTAGGCATAGATGCAGGCAGAGACAGAGCGATGGGGAAGCAGGCTCCCCACTGAGCAGAGAGCCCAATGCGGGGCTCAATCCTAGGACCCTGGGATCACGACCTGAGCCAAAGGCAGAGGCTTTAACCTACTGAGCCACTCAGGCTCCCCCCGAAAAACAGTTTTAATAGCATATATACATTTTACATACATGGGAGATGCTCAGGAAAATGAAATAACTCCCCCAAATGGCCGAAGCCATCCCCCTAAATGCCATCTTCAGCTAAAGGCAAAAGAAAGATTTGGGGTGGTGGGGAGGCCAGGTATAGGGGTTTATCAGGCCAGGCACAGGGCGTGCAGGTGTAGTTGTTATGCAGATTCAAGTCTGCTCCTTCTTCCATTGAAGTGTCTTGAGCTCTTTAGTCCTGCTCTGTTCCAAGTACACAGAGGGTGTCATTATAAATGGAGCTTTCCTTTATAAATGTAAACTTTGCTCACCAAATAGCAACTTCTACTAGGTTTTCGGAGATTATCCCGTGTCTGCTCTTTCTTCAAAAAAAATTTTTTTTAGATTAAAAAAAAATTTATTTGACAGAGAGAGAGAGAGAAAGAGAGATAGATTTCACATGTAGGCAGGCAGAGAGAGGGGGAAGCAGGCTCCCCACTGAGCAGAGAGCCTGATGCAGGGCTCGATTCCAGGACCTTGAGATCATGACCTGAGCCAAAGGCAGAGGCTTAATCCACTGAGCCACCCAGGCTCCCCTCTTAAAATTTTTAAAAAAGATTTATTTATTTATTGTAGAGGTGGGGGGCAGGAGCAGAGGGAGAGAGAATCTCAAACAGCCTGCACTAAGTGCAGAGCCTGGTGTGGGGCTTGATCCCACAACCTGCTACTGTGACCTGAGATGGTGAGTTGAGATCATGACCTGAGCTGAAACCAAGAGTCAGAGGCTTAACCAGCTGTGCCCCCCAACCCCCGCGCCCCTGCTAGTTCCAAAACTTAATCAGCCTAAGTCCGTCCTTGGGCCGGAGAGGTGTGTTGGGCTTTCTTCATGTGGAGGCATCCCATTTGCCCATGGATTCATCTCTTGAAAGATTTCCTGGAAGGGATTATGCTAAGCAAAATAATTTAAGAAACAAAACAGAGGAGCATAGAGGAAGGGAGGGAAAAATAAAACAAGATGAAATCAGAGAGAGACAAACCACAAGAGACTCTTAATCATAGGAAACAATCTGAGTGTTGCTGGAGGGGAAGGTGGGGGCTGGAGTAACTGGGTGTGGGACAGTAAGGCAGGCAGTGATGCAGTGAGCACTTGGTGTTATGCCCAACTGATGAATCACTGATCTCTACCTCTGAATCTACTAATGCACAATATGCTAATTGAATTTAAATAAAGTCCAGGAAAAAATTAAAGAAACAAAATTTGCAATTATGAGTGTTTCTCTGGAAGCCAAAATTGTGTAATAAATTGTATAGTAAATTGTGTAATTGTGTAATACATTGTATAGTAAATAAAGAGGTATTGTTGAGATTAGGCTGGATTGGATTAGCAGTGAATGTCAGAGCTAATATATCCAATGGCTCCTTAGGGTGCTGTCAAAATGGAAAGTTGAAAATACGAAGGATTTAATCTCCTTTTACTTTTGGGTAGACTATGGTGGGACTTCTGTATTCAGTTCAGTATTCAGCCCATTTCAAGAGGGCCCTTAACAAACTAAAATGTAACCACAGTTAGAAGTTAGTCGGACAATTAGGTACTCAGGGCCAGAGTCTCCAGCAAGAAGATGCGGAGTCAGGACAGCTAACATAAAGTAGCACCGATGTCCTGTTTCTCAGCTTAAACAGGACCACACTGATATTCTGCTTTGCAGCCTTTGGAGATCTGACTTCTGTAAATTCTCCTAAAAGAAGACAATTAACCACAAAAACATTTGTCAATGTCATGGGAAGGGGGCAGTTAAGACCTAAGCCCCCAGATGTAAAAAAAAAAAAAAAAAGACCATTAGTTCGTGGACTGAACCTAATAGGTAGACAGACATGTGACCACACCCCTGACAGGCATGACTCAGCACACCCGCTTGCTTAAGAAAGTTCTGCAAAAGAGCTCATAAAACCCCTAAACTTAGAAACTCAGGGAGCAACCCGCTCAGGTCCCCTTTCCTCCCCTGGAGCTTTGTACTCTTGGGCTTTCTTTGTACTCTTTACTCTTTGTAAACTGTGCTTTGCCATCTACCACTCTCCGTTTGGTCTACCTCTTCATTCTTTGAAGCAGCATGACCCAGAACCCAGGCACTGTGGGGACACAAGTCCTGTAACACCGCGATGGTAAACATTCAAGACCATGAAGGAATCTGTAGATCTATCGGAGGTTGTAGGTTTCATCATGGACTAGACAGTCATTTAGCAGTGCCATTACTTCACTCAACAAGCGTTCACTAAGGACTGAAGCTGGACTAGCTTTTTTTTTTTTTAAAGATTTTATTTATTTATTTGTCAGAGAGAGAGAGAGAGAGCAAGCAAGAGCTAGCACAGGCAGAGTGGCAGACTGAGATAGAGGGAGAAGCAGGCTCCTTGCCCAGCAAGGAGCCCAATGTAGGACTCGATCCCAGGACTCCAGGATCATGACCTGAACCGAAGGCAGCCGCCCAACCAGCTGAGCCATCCAGGCATCCCTGGACTAGCTTCTAAGACTATGTAAAACCAATGTACTGGGTTTTTTCCCAGTCATAGACACACAAATGACAGTGGTATGATGTATAATACAATGTTCATTAGAAATATTCATATTAGAAAATCTAAATAAATATATTTCCTTGAAAAAAAATAATGAAAAAGTGAAGGGTTAATATATTGACACCCTTGTTAGGGAACGTGGAGAGCACCTCAGAGGGCCTCTATCCAAATCCATATATTTCTCTTCCCCTTGATGATGGCTTTGTTAAAATCAGCATTTTGATATCATTTTTAGCTGTGACTGTAATTTGTGACTGTAACTCTAGCCTCACCACCCATATGTGAGTTCCTAAATGGCCATTTGTTTGATCTGCATTTGAACTCCTGTAGAAGGATCAAGTCCTTTGTAACTTATGTCATGTCCTCAGCCCTTTTGTGTAAGAAACATTGTTTCGATTTGTTTAGCTGTAGTTTTATTCATATTGTTGTAGAGTGCTCTTTTCTAGAGTAGGCCACACTTTGCTCATTTTACTGTTGATGGGAGTTTGGATTTTTCTAGGTTTTGGTTAATACCAACAACACTGCTGTGGAGCGCTGGTATGTGCGTGTCTTGCTGGGTGACCGAGCGTTACCCTAGATAACATCGCTTCTAGGAATGTGAGCATGGGTCAGCATCACTAGGTAGTGCCACACTATTATGAAAGCTATTAGAGCGTGGAAGGTGGCAGCAGGGCATGTGGCCTGGGGTGCAAAGTGTTGATAGCAGGTCTGTCATTCCCTCCCAGTTCAGGACACCCGGAGTCCAGTGTCTGCCAGTTCTCCCTCTAATTCTCAGGGTGGAATTTAACTGGTATGGGAATAACTGGCAGAATGCAGATGTAGGAAGTTTTGTAGCAGGAAGGACTTAATCTCTGTAGGCTAAATATGGGAAACGAAGCCGGAACTTACTGGTCTGTGAGAAACAACTTCTTTCGGTTTTTCTGTAGTGATGATTTAAACCATTTGGAAGTTAAGTGCAAAGACTAGTTGATTTTAAGTAAGCCATCTATGTTTTACTAAAAAGAGATAACTTCTTAAACTTGTTTGAGTATATCATTAAAACCTATGGATATAACCAGAAGAGTGTTTTTAGAGAATTTGAGATTTTTGTTACTCTTCATCACTTTAGAAGTTTGGTAGAATTTGGTTGCCTTCCTTTGTATTCATGCTGAAGATTAGAATGTGCCTAATTTATAGCTCTGTGATCCCATAGAAGTTGGTTTTGAATGCAATTAAATTAAGAATTTATTGGGTTGACTGGGTGGTGTAGTCAGTTAAGCGTCCCACTCCTGGCTTCACCCGAGGTCGTGATCTCAGGGTCAGGAGATCGAGCCCAGTGCAGTCGGCTTGAGATTCTCTCTCCCTCTTCCTGCCCTTCCCACTTGTGCTCTCTCTCCTCTCTAAAACAAAGAAATAAATCTTTTTTAAAAATAAGAATTTATTCACATATTTACATTTAACATTAAGGGACTGATTGCACTCTTCCTTATCTATTTATATGTGAATATTTGGGCAATTGTGAGTACAAAATCCTAAGTGTTTTGTAAAACCTCCAGGTCATTCACAGATGAGACTAAGGTACCTGGGGAGTCCTAGGCAATTACTTGTCTGCTATCAAAAATATGAAATGACAAGAGACAGATGAGGTCTCCTTTGGCATTGTCCTTGATTGTCATTCTCCCTGAGGATGGCCATCTCTGGACAGCTTAGTGACAGGGGCTTATTAACAGTGCAGGGTTTCTGTTCCCCAGAGACATCATCCAGGGAAATGGATTTGGTTCTCTTGCCAGCCAGACACAGCTGACTGTCACAGCACCCTCTCTCGGGCTCACAACGATCTCATGGTCACCAGGCAGGATAATGTATTTGGGGAAGCCACCATGAGAGTTTGCAAATGCCTTCATCTCCCAACTCCTAGAGGCAAAGTGGGGATCTCTGGTATCATGTGAAGTCATCATGAAAATGTATCCTTTCGCTTAAGGAAAATCTATGGGTGGGGAGCCTGGGTGGCTCAGTTGGTTAAGCATCTTGGGATCGAGCCCCATGTCAGGTTCCTTGCTAAAGAGGAAGCCTGCTTCTCCCTCTGCCTACTGCTTCCCTTGCTGTGCTCTCTCTCTCTCAGACAAATAAATAAAATTATTTTTAAAAAAAGTTAATTTATTTTTTCAGTGTCCCAATATTCACTGTTTATGTATAACAGCCAGTTCTTCATGCAGTATGTGCCCTCCTCAATACTCACCACCAGGCTCACCCATCCCCCACCCCTCTCCCTTCCAAAATGCTCAGTTTGTTGCTCAGAGTCCACAGTCTCCCATGGTTCGTCTCCCCCTCCGATTTCCCCCATTTCGTTTTTCCTTTCCTTCTTCTAATGTCCTCCCATGTTATTCCTTATTCTCCACAAGTAATTGAAATCATATGATAAAATCTTAAAAAATATATATATAGATTCAGTATGTGTTCTTTCTTCTGGAAAAAAAATGGACCCAAATAGTAATCATGGCTTCCTAAGCACCTGTCTTGAGAGTCATCACACTGGCTCTTTGTGGAATTCTCCCTCTTAAATGTCCAAACTATGGTGTAGATATTATCAGTCACATTTTCTAGATGGTTAGACAGGGGCTCAGAGACGATTCGAGTCACAGAGGATTTTAATGTCAGAAACCTAAGTGGGATCCCCAAACTGACTCCAAGTCCCTTGGTATCTCTTACACGGTGCTATTTCTCTCTTATCTCTGGTCTTCTCGATCTGGAAACATCTCAAGTCTCAGGATTTTCTTGTGTGGTCAACTGGAATGAATTCAGCCAGCCTGTTTGCCTCTGCCCATCATGGTTGGTGGAGGACCTTACCTCTGAGTGAGATACTCAAAAATCCCTAAGAATAGAGAAACTATAGTATTTTTCTGATATTAAAGTTACTGAAAGTACTATCTTTTTAAAATTGATTCAGGCTCTGGTATTTTCAGAGTGTGCTGTAAGGCAGATCTGAAATAGTATTTAAAAACCCTCAGCTCAGCCTCTTCTACAAAGTGAGACAATGCTCATAAACACTGCTAAACTATTCCTTTATCCACGACTACTTACTTTTCAACCATTGTAATGTTTATGTGGCATGACTATGACTTACATTAGTCAGAATCTCCAGGGAATTTATACAGTGAGTCCAAGGGGGACTTCATGTTTAAATTAGTGTTGTGACAATGAGCTACTCTGTTTTATTCTGTAGTCCAAGGGAATGGTGCCAGACATCACTAAGATGTTGGGAGGTTCTAAAATTCTGACTTTAAATTATTTGTGTGCTTCAGAGATTTGGGCAGAAGAAAGGGAGGAGCCCAGCTTCTGTGACACCTCTGTTACCTGTGTTGACCATGGAACAGGTAACCTTCTGTAGGCCTCATTTTGATTTCTTGGTAGGATTGTTAAAGGTGCTTTTGTCTCAAGTTCCTCTCTTTAGTGGTAATTAGAATGGTAATGGAAAATTTTTGCCTTTTACTATCCATGGGCCCGGATCCTGGGCTCCCAGGGAAGCCATCCTTTAACATTTTACCAAGCTCAAAATGACTGGGCAAAACCTCAGAGCGCGGGCCCTATTTCTGCCCCAAGCACATGTTATACCTCTGCTTGGAGAAGAAAAAGATAACCAAAAAATGCCATTGCAAACATAAAGATAAGAAAAACAAAAGAACCTTTCCTGCTCCCGTAAGGTTAAAATCATACTGACTTGCACATACTGAACACATAAGAAAAAGTCTGTAACTTTCTGGAATGTTCTTCCTCATGATGATGTGTAACTCTGTATGTAAAACGAAACAGAACGAATATAGAAACCTGCCCCAGATGTTCCTCCCCCAGAGCACTCCTTTCCTTGTGAAGATTGTATCTCCCAGGCAGCTGTCCTGACTTGGGTCTGAATAAACTCTCTTCCTTTTTCTCTCAAGTGTTTAAAAGGGGTTGTTCCTTTAGTGTCGACAATAATAATATGTTTTCATTTTAAGTGAAAAACCAATGTTCCTGTTTCACACCCCCAATAGCACAGAAGGGGGCTTGTTCTTGTTCATCCTGGAGCTTCCCTGCAGAACCAAGCATATATGTATATTCTCCAGCACAAATGGGCTCATCCTAGAAGGATGCTCGGAAGGTCTGAGAAGCACTCTCCACTCCACAGGTGAGACCAGAAGGTGAAGCTTCTCCCGTTTAGAGCATTACTTGTGGGGTCTTAAAATTGTCTTTGAAATGTGGGGAACCACTGCATTTCCTAAAGCCCAAGCCTGGGAAGGTCTGAGAGCAGCTGACCTTGCCAGGAGTCAGGAACAGCTCGACAGGCAGGGCTGGTGCAGGAAGGGAAGGGGCAGGGCTCTGAGGGTGGTCTGCAGCTACTTGGGTCTGCAGAAGGGGCCGGATGTCTGGGGGGGCCCTGCCCACCACCGCCCATGCCTGCCCAGCTGAGCCAGGCATTGGGGCGAGGAGACTCCGGGACCACCTGCATTCACGGGGAGGAGAGGGTGCGAGAGAGGGTTGCCTGGTACAGGCACAGCATCCAGTGGGCGGGGGCACCACCCTCCCCGACCAATCACAATGTAGGTGTGGAGCTACCTCTCTGTGGGCGGACCCGGAGCTGTCCGGGATGCCGAGGTGGGGCAGGCAAAGGTGAGCTTGACAGGTGGAGTTTACTGGTCAGTTAGTACACGCTGTGGGCCAGGGTGGGGGTCCCATGGAGATAGGGTGCCTGCCAGGTGGGATGTGGGGTCCTGGAAGGGCTCATGGAACGATCTAATCCCGGGAACTCAGATGAGTTTTCTTTTTCCCTTGAAAGTCTCTTCTGCCCAATGTCCATCAACTGGCCCTCTCCCCCAGACCCCTGAACTCCAGGGCACCCACTCACCCGAGGTTTTGTGGGATGGGTTGAGGACGGTTCAGGGTTTCCGGTGTTGCCTGGAAAGAGTGCACCTAATGTCTGCACACAGTCCCCACACTTCAGTGGGGTGCCCTCTTGTCCCCCAGCACAGACAATGCAGGTAATGGACCTTGAGCAGCACCCTGAGTTTAGCAGGGTGTCCCTGTTCCCTTAGGTGTGGAGCTAATAAGCCACAGAGTAGTTCCCCAGCTTCAGCATTGTGCCCCATGTCTCCAGGGGATGGTAGTAATGGGCTCTCAGGATTGCGCAGGAGGTCCTACAGGTGGGTGCCTGGAGGGTGGAGTAAACCAGACGCCACTCATGTTGCATTTGTAACCAAAGAATTGAGCATTTTTTGGGAGAGTAATTTCACTTTTCCAAAAAGG
Source organism: Enhydra lutris kenyoni (assembly GCF_002288905.1). NCBI lineage: Eukaryota > Metazoa > Chordata > Mammalia > Carnivora > Mustelidae > Enhydra > Enhydra lutris. The sequence goes on from NW_019154201.1 coordinate 905,617, forward strand.
ATAATGGCATTGGTCTATGTAAGTATTAAATATTAGTAATTATGAAGATAATTACTACTTAAGAAACAAGCATGTGTCTCCTTCTCCCAGGAATTGGAGCAGGTGTGTAGGCTTTAGGTGGGAGGTGCCTACTTATGCCCACCTGACAACCCTTCTTCGATCTGGCTCCACGAGACCTCAAGTTTGGAAATCAGCGTCTGAGTCAGTCATGCAGCTTGTCCCAGGACGTCGGCATTCAGAGAAAACAGCAGGCCCGTGGGGCACAGTGGCACATCCATGCCAACGTGGGAGGTAAAACTTCTCTCTCACCCCAAACATCCTGGGCTTTCTCTCATCTCCAGTGGAGCCAAAAAGTCCCACAAATGCAGCTGTCAGCCATGGAGCGTGGGTGCTAGGGTCCCTGAGTTTCCTTGCAGGGAGCACCTGGCAGGGGATCTCATTTTCTCAGCTTCTTTCTGGCTCACAGAGGTATTTGGAACATCTCTTTCCTAGGCAATCCCTTGGATTCGAAAAGGAAGCTGAGATGGACTCGGTGTGTGTTTGGAACCTAGAATGCATTACTTCATCGAACACTGTTGACTCCATGGGTCCTAGGCTGTGGTGGAATGGCCAGCATCTAGAGGGAGGTGGCTGTTTGTGGTCAGCTGGAAGCTTGGAGGATGGCTTCTCCTTTGTCCAAGGGGATGGATCCTAATGGATTTGTCTTTTTCATCCAAAGAGTTCCGATGAGGGCAGAGGGAACATTCCAAAGGATTCCAAGGAGCCTTGGACGATTGAAAAGGGAAGCTTGACTTTCTAGTTTCACTTGGGGGACCCTCTAGAGAGTTGGCCATGGCATCCTTTCTCTGCAGTTCCATGGTTGGTGAAGTCAGAAGGAGAGTCTTTGGGAATTCCCCTGGATAGAGGCATTCTGGTGGCTTCCCAGGGCATGGCGTCAGGAACCCTGGGGTGAATTTCTGGGCTGCTTGCCGGACGCTGTCTGAGTCATGTTATCCCCCAGGTTTTCTGTTTCCTCCTTAGGAAATTGCTGGCAGGGAACGTTCTGCATTCAGAGGAACCCTCGTGCACTGTCGGTGGGCATGTGGGTTGTTGCAGCCACACTGGAGAAGAGCTTGGTGGTTCCTCCAAAAGCGAAGAACCGAACAACCCCAGAATCCAGCAGCTGCCCTCCTAGGTATTTCCCTAAAGGGCACAAAAATGCACATTCAATGGGGTGCAAGCACCGTGATATGGACACCAGCATTATCAACCATAGCGAAACGATGGAGGGGGTCCCAATGTCCATTCGCTGATGAGTGGGGAGAGAAGATGTGGGAGACAGATATACAATGGAATAGGGCCCAGCTTCACAAAGAATGAATTCCACCATTTGCAAGGATGTGATGGATCTAGAATGGATTTAGCTAAGCAAAATCAGTAAGAAAAGACCAATAGCCTATAACTTGACTTCTATGGAATTTCAGAAAGAAAACATGAACATAGTGAGGGGAGAAAGATAGGTCAATGAGGAAAGAGAGTCAATCTTAGAGCACCAACCGAGGGTGGCTAGAAAGCAGGGGTGTGGAGGGGAAGGGTTCAATGGGTGAGGGCTCTTAGGGAGGGCACTCGTTATGATGAGCTCTGGGAGTTCTGTGCAGGTGAGGAATCATGAAATCCTACCCCTGAAGCAAAGGAATGAACACTGCATGGAAACAAATTGGAATTGAAGTCAAAGAAGGAAAGAAGAAGACCATGTTCTACTTCATGAAGAGTGAGGTCAAAATGGAGGGATTTTCGCTCTCTTGTTCTGTCGATGATCATTTTCAAACACACTGTGGAGGGATACACTAGTTTCTGTTTGCATAAGGAGCCCCCAGAAAGCTGCCAGCGAGATTCAGATGTCAGAGCATGTCCATGTTCCATTGATATATTCCTTCCAGATTGCCCAGGTACAAAGGTAAGTGGAGAGAAGTAGGGAAGAAGAGGAAAGGAGGTGTTAAGCATTCAGGAGGTAGCCTTCCCCCTTTCTCGTGAAACCCTTGGGCCAGTGTAATTTTGAAAAGGGGGGGGGGATTCCTGGAGCTTTGCAGCAGACAGGGCAGTTCCAGGTCTGCCTAGAGCTGCCAGGGGTCCCAGAGGAGAGCAGAATGCGTTCTGCAGGAGGGTGTGAGCAGGGCTGGCTCCAGGGGTGGCTACGTGTCCCCCGTGTGGCATTTTTGACAGGTCAGGGCTGTGAGCAGATTCCTGGCTGAGGACAGGGGAGGCCCAGGTGGAGAGCTGGCAGGGCTCCTTCTTCTGTGCCAGTGGCCTCAGCAACACACATCTGCTGTTTGTCTGTCCCTGTCCCTCCAGTTCAGACTGCTCCGCATTGCCAGGCCAAGATGTTGGTCCGGGCTTCTTTCTTTGAGTGTGTGTGGAGTTTCACAACTTCGGTGATGGAAATGATGGGTCATCAGAAGGTCTGTTCCTCTTGTGTTTCCTGCTCTCCTCTAAGTCACCGCTGTGAATCATATGGGGCAGTGGAAGGGGCGAGCTGTGCATTTTTATTTCCTGTTTTAATTAAACAATGGGAAACAAATCTTCTGAAATATTAAAAGAATTCTTTGTGGGTGTTCATGTTTTTCTCTTCCATGAAACACATTCCAATATTAGAAAATCTTTCTTAAAGTAAAGCACAGGGCCTGGGGCTCTAACAGGGTGAGGAGGGCAAATGGAGGTTGTTGAGTAGCTCGGGGAGTGGTTCGTTGTGCTCCCAGAGAAAATCTCCTCTCCCTGGGGGGCGGTGTGTGGCTGCTTACCTGGTGGCCCATCCTGGGCTCTGAAACCTGACCGGTGAGTCCCTTGTGACTTGACCTGGGGAATTGATGAAGAAAACAGAATGAACCCTGGAGGGCGCCTGCATCCTTTGCACTCGGACAACTCCAAGGAGCAAAGGAACCCATCGCCTGTGAGGCGTGTCAGGATCTCTGAGGGTCTGGGCTTTGCTTCCTGTGAAGAGGTTGTGTCTTCATCCTCATCTGAACCAGAGCCGTGTTGTCTGGTTATGGAGACCCAGACCTTTACGTGACCACGTCGTCTTTATTCTTGTTATTTTAAGAAAACAATATAGACATTGACTTCGAGATCCAAATACCAAAAGGAAAAACACAAGGTCAGATAGATGTATGAGGACTGAACTTGTGGCACCTCTCATAGTATGGGCAGCACAGGGCGGCCTGGATGAGAAAGAACACGGGGTTCTATTTGGGTAGAAGTGAGCTGTGCACGCGGAGCGCTTCATTCTCTCCTTTCCCTTATCTCTCTGAAGGGAAAATGGAGTGGTGCCTGGAGCTTGGTTTCTGATTTGAAGGAATGGGAGACTAGAGATTTGAAAGAGCAGTGCTCATGCTGACGTGGTGCTCCGTGCCCAGTGAGTGAGGGTTTGAAGCTTGGACTTGGAAGTGTTGGTGTTCAGGGAGGATGTGGTCCGAGTTTCCCGCACACAGAGTCGCTCGGCTGGTCTGCCTAAACGGACCCATTCCTGCCTTTTGAAGGGCAGCTTGAAGGTGGCTCGAAACCATAGGGCACTGGAGGAATGATCAGGAAGGGACAACTGGTGGGCCAGCATAGACAAACCCAGGGAATTTCAGAGCTAACCCGGAACACGTTTCTGAGACTGGAGTTGGCTTCTCTGTGAGCAGCACTGCGCTGGGGAGGAAAGCGGTCTCTGGGTGAGTCACCGTGTCAGCAGGTGTGGGCCTGGCAGGGGAGTCAGATCAGAGCTGGGAGATAGTGAGCTGTGGCGGTGGCCTTCACTCTGGACACACAGCTTGCTCCAGGGACGGGGCTCTGCTCCCCAGCCAACCCTCCTGCGGCAGACGTGATAGGAAACTTGCTTCCTGTTGGGTTCTCAGGCGCTCATCTCAGCAGGGGGCTTGGTGGGAAGCAGCCCACAGGCAGCATTCTGGATTCTCGCCCAGTGTGCCTCTTGCTTCCTCCGATGAGGCACCGCAGGTGTCCTCTCTGGCATCTGTGAATTCCTCTGGCAGAAGCTCTTCTTCCAGAGCCACACCCCTGAGAAATCCTCCCCTTACCCGTGCTGTCTGGAAGAGGCCAGTGTTCATTTGGAAACTGAAATCTCAACTCCTGCCATTAGGTTCCAAGGCCACACGGCACACCAGTCTCCTTGGAGCTCTTGTTCCACATGGGGCCTCACATGTGAGACTGAGACCGAATGTGGGTGGCAGCTGCTGCGGCAGGTTCCTTCCTGAAAATTGTGCAGCAAAGTTGGTTTGTGATGACGTCCCAGGAAAGAGGACAGGTGCACCATTCTGCCCCAGCACAGGGGGATGCCAGACCTCAATCACAGGTGGCTGGTGCAGGGAGGAGAGCTGTTTGTTTCCCAGGACCTTGGCCAGAGGGAGATGTGGACCCTGCGATGCTTCTCTGCTCATCTTTCTCAGATGAGCACATCAGGCAAGAGGAGGAAGTGTGTGTGCTCCCCTGGAGTCGAGGAACGTGTCTGGTTTCAGGTTTCATGTGCAAGTGGATTCCTCTTATGGCTCATTTTCTTGATGGTCTTCAGGGTGCCATAGGGGGACCCATTGTTACAGGCATCATGGCTGTGCAAGAGCTCTGGTCATCTTTTCCCCCAGGGCTCTGGACTAGGAAATTGGAGGGAGTCCGTGGTGAAACCATCTGAGTAGGGCTCTGTTTCCCCCTTGCTGAGATGGCCTGGTGACTGTGATAACTGCTCTGGAAATAGAAAGCAGGAGACAGGGCTGTGGTGGTGAAGTGGGGGTGGCGGTGGTGCTTGATAGTCACATGGGCGTCAGGTGGGACTTCGCTAGGAAGGTGATGCTTGAGTCAAGTTTGAAAGAAGGTGAGTAATATCACATCAAGAGCCTTCCTAATGGTAGGGAAAGCATATGCAAAGGCCCTGTGGCAGGAGCATACCAGGTATGTCCGTGGGCAGCTGGAAGTCCCTGTGGTCACAGGAGATAGCTTAGGACATGACCTCAGGGAGGTGACAGCAGGATGACAGAAAGCCATTGCAGGGCCATGACACCATGGGACCCTGTTTCACTGGCCCATCCTGGCTACAGTCTTGAGAACAGATGACACAGGGTTGAGGATGGGCAAGGGAGGTCAATGATGAAGCTTTTCCAGGAACTCAGGCAAGAGATGGGCTCCAGTGTGGACAAGACAGGTGGCCTTGGAAGGAGGGGTTAGTGCTATTCCGGGTACCTGTTGAAGATGGAGCTCACAGGATTTGCTGATGGGTTTGATATTGGGAACAGGAGAAAAGAGGAATTGAGGTAAGTCCGAGCTCTTGTGGGCTGTCCCGAGCAAGGCGAAGGAGGCGGTTTCTGGGGGGTAGGAGGTAGTCCGTGTTCCACCTGCTGAGGAAGGTGCCTTTCACAATGGACCTGCTGATGTTTGTATCCAGGAGAACTCTGAACTTCTACCCTCTCAGCAACATTCAATTACAAGTCTTCCCCACTTTTCTCAAAGTTCATGGTAAGACACTGGCTTTTTGGAAAGATCTATGTTATTACCGAGCTCCAGTAGCAGGAAGAAACCCAAAGAGGATTTCTCTCTTATGAAAAAAGTCAAAAAGTGGGCATCGTGTTCAGCATCTGTTTCGTGGGGAACCACTACAGAGGTGGCGTGCACCCCAACCAGCTCCTTCCTGGGCACTGCTCTCTGCGTCTGGCCACCAGTGCTTTGAATAGTGTCTGTGAGCATCTGCTGTGCTTTATCTCCATTTATTTTGGGCATCCGTTAGGATGTTGTGTCCTGAGGCCTAAGAAGAGCCAAAGAGAAGGAACTTTTGTGTCTGAGCATGCTCACTCATTATCCTGTAGAAATGTGTGGTAGTTCCTTTTTCTACTTACACCGCTTCTGCTGTGAGAGGTTTCCTAGGAACACTGTACTTTCAAGGAGCAGGGGAGCCTGTACCCCATCCTGCAAGGTTAGCTTTCATCTCCATGCTACAGAACATTCCATGACTTGCAGATTTTATCACTTAAACATGGCATCTTTGGCTATCTTTACCCGTTTCCCCCCACCATCCCTGAATCTGGAACTACCCATCTAGTCTCATGATTTATGCGTTCAGTATTTTTTTTTTCCATGTGGAATGTTCATGAGAGCCTCTGGTGTGTGTCTTTCTGTGTCTGAGTTACTTAGCACAATGCTCCCAAGGTCGATGTTTCTGTGTCTGGTTATTGTGAATAATGCTGCCATGAATATGGTAGTGCATCTCTCTTTTGGAGGGGGTGTTTTTATGTTTGCCAGAGAAATATTCAGTAGAGCAATTTCCAGGTCATGTGCTAGTTGTATTAATTTTACCCAGAAAAATTGTTTGTCACGGTGGCTGCACCAATTTCAGTACTGCACCAGCAGTACACACAGTCCCCGGGTATGTACACCCTTGGCCACATCTGGTTTCTCTCTGGGACCATTGCCATTCCCACACCTGTGAGGTGATAGCTGATTGTGGTTTTGACTTCTGTTTCCCTGACGACATTTAGTGATGTTGAACAACTTTCTTCTGTGTCTGTTGGCCACCTGGATGCCATCTTTGGAAAATATCTATTCACATATTCTCCCCAGTTTTTATTTGGATTTGAAGGAGCATTTTGTGTATTTTGGATGTTAGCATCTTCTCACACATAGGATGTGCAGATGTTTTTTTTTTCTCATTGGGGAGGTTTCCTTTAAGGGTTTGATGGTTTCTTTTGCCATGCAGAGATTTCAGTTTGATGTCCTTCCACTTGTTTATTTTTGCTTTTGTTGCCTTTGCTTTTGGTGTCTGATGTAAAAGTCTCTTCCCCAAAACCAGTGTCTTGAAACCTACTACCTGTGTTTTCTTTTTGGAGGTTTATGGATTCAGTTCTTATGTTCAACTCAACTATCCATTCATGATTTGTATGTGCGGTGTAAGAAAGTAAGAAAGTGATCCCATTACATTCTTCTGCATTTAGTGTCCAGATTTCCCAGTACCATTCATTGAAGAGACAGCCCTTTCCCCACTGTGTGTTTTCTGCTGTGTCATAAAGTAAGACCATACATATGTGGGTTAGTTTCTGAAGTTCGTTCATTTCTTTCTTTCATTTCTTTCTTTCATTTCTTTCTTTCATTTCTTTCTTCCTTCCTTCCTTCCTTCCTTTCTTTCTTTCTTACAGTTTATTCGTTGGGAAGATATTTTTCCTGTCAGAATATATGCATTGTGGGTTTCATTGATGATGTCTTCATACTCTTTGGAAGGACTTCTCTCTGACACCTGTGTTTTTGTAAATGAGTATCTGGATCTGTAGCTTTCAACAGGTTGAACATTTGGGCAGAGCTACTAGAGCAGTGTTCTGTTCTTCCGTCGTACACCAGATTGTGTCTGTTTGTCTTCTTTTGTGGTGTTCTCAGTTGTTATGATGGATATCTATGTTTCCTATTCCATGGTAGGTTTATTACAGTGGATTTAATTTTTCTTAAAAGTGTGGATTCTAAATCATCCTTGTTTTCTTTCTTTTTTTTTTTAAAGATTTTATTATTTATTTGACAGAGAGAGATCACAAGCAGGCAGAGAGGTGGGTAGAGAGAGAGGAGGAAGCAGGCTCCCTGCTGAGCAGAGAGCCCGATGTGGGGCTCGATCCCAGGACCCTGAGATCATGACCTGAGCCGAAGGCAGCGGCTTAACCCACTGAGCCACCCAGGCGCCCCATCCTTGTTTTATATATGTATATAAAACAGCATGTTTAAAAATGCATTTATTGGAGGGGTGCCTGGGTGGCTCAGTGGGTTAAAGCCTCTGCCTTCGGCTCAGGTCATGATCCCAGGGTCCTGGGATTGAGCCCCACATCGGGCTCTCTGCTCAGCAGGGAGCCTGCTCCCTCCTCTCTCTCTGCCTGCCTCTCTGCCTGCTTGTGATCTCTGTCTGTCAAATAAATAAATAAAATATTAAAAAAATGCATTTATTGGAAACAACTGTTTGAATAGGACATAAATATTCTTAATTCCCATTTAGAGTTAATAATTCTATCAGAGCTAAGTTTAAATATACCTTTAATATACAAATGAATAAACTTTGCTAAAAGTACTGTGATTATTAGTTTCTGAGCTTTTTGTTGTGTTCCATTGATCTGTGTGCCTGTTTTTATGCCAGCACCATACTGTTTTTTTAAGATTTTATTTATTTATTTGACAGGCAGAGATCACAAGTAGGCAGAGATGCAGGCAGAGAAAGAGAGAGGGGGAAGCAGATTCCCTGCTGAGCAGAGAGCCTGATGCGGGGCTTGATCCCAGGACCCTGGGATGACTTGAGCCGAAGGCAGAGGCTTTAACCCACTGAGCCACCCAGGTGCCCCAGCACCATACTGTTTTGATGACAACAGCTTTGTAATATAGCTTGAAATTTGGAGTGTGGTGACTCCAGGTCACTTAGTCGCTTGATTGCTTGATTGCCTGCTTGCTTGGTTTTTTTCTTTCTTATCAATGAGATTATTTATTTATTTTTACTTCACTTACATTTGTATTCTAAATATTTTTCTTTCACTTCTTTCTCATTATGATCATCTAATGTGTTATTTGTTTCAGGGGTACACAGGTGAGAATCTTCCATTTTACACAGCAGCACACAGTGCTCACCACAGCACATACCCTCCCCATGCCCATCATCACCCACCCCATTCCCCCACCCCCACCCCTTCAGAAACCCTCAGTTTGTTTCCGTAGATTAATGTCTCTTTTCCTTTGACTCCCTCTCTGGTTTCATCTTGCTTCCCTTTTTTCCTCTCTTTCTCTATGATCCCTGTCTTGTCTCTTAAATTCCTCATATCATTGAGATCATATGATAATTGTCCTTCTCTGATTGACTTATTTCATTTAGCATAATACCCTCTAGTTCCATCCATGTCATTGCAAATGGCAAGATTTCATTTTTTGATGGCTACATAATACTCAGTGGTATATATACCCATATATATCCATTGGTCTGTCAATAGACGTCTGGGCTCTTCACATACTCTGGCTCTTGTGGGCATTGCTGCTATAGGCATTGGGGTGCAGGTCCCCTTCAGAGCACTACATTTGCATCTTTGGATTAAATACCCAGTTGTGCAGTTGCAGGGTTGTAGGGTGGCTCTATTTTCAACTTCTTGAAGAACTCCCATGCCGTTTTCCAGCTTCACCAGCTTGCATTCCCACCAACCATATAAAAGGGTTCCCCTTTCTCCACATCCTCACCAATACCTGTCTTCTCCTGACTTATTCATTTTAGCCATTCTGACTGGTGTAAGGTGGTATCTCATTATGGATTTGATTTGTATTTTTCTAATATCGAGGGATATTGAGAACTTTTTAAAGTGTTTGTTGGCCATTTGGATGTCTTCTTTGGAGAAATGTCTGTTCATGTCTTTGGCCCCATTTCTTGATTGGGTTATTTGTTCTGTGGGTTTTAAGTTTGGTAAGTTCTTTCTAGATTTTGGATATGAGCCCTTTTATTGACATGTCATTTGAAAATATCTTCTCTTGTTCTTTTTGTTGTCTTTCGGTTTTGTTGACTGTTTCCTTTGCTGTGTAAAAGCTTGCTATCTTGATGAAATCCCAACGGTTCATTTTTGCTTGTTTCCCTCGCATTTGGAGATGTGTGTAGCAAGAAGTTGCTGTGGTTGAGGTCAGAGAGGTTGCTGCCTCTGTTCTCCTCAAGGATTTGGATGAATTACTGTCTCACATTAAGGTCTTTCATCCACCTGGAGTCCATTTTTTGTGTGTGATATAAGGAAATGGTACAGTTTCATTTTTCTGCATGTGGCTCTCCCTATTTCCCAACACCATTTATTGAAGACACTTTTTTCCCCATTGGATGTTCTTTCCTGCTTTGAGGAACATTAGGTGTCCCTAGAGTTGAGGGTCCATTTCTGGTTTCTCTCTTCTGTTCCATTGATCTGTGTGTCTGTTTTTGTGCCAGGATCATACTGTCTTACTATTACAGCTTTGTACTAGAGCTTGAAGTCTGCAATTGCGTTGCCATCAGCTTTGGTTTTCTTTTTCAACATCGCTTTGGCTATTCAGGGTCTTTTCTGCTTTCACACAAATTTGGAGATTATTCATTCCAGTTCCATGAAAAATATGAATGGTATTTTGATAGGGATTACATTGAATCTGTGGATTGTTCTGGGTAGCATACACACTTTCACAGTATTTGTTCTTCCAATCCATGACCATGGAATGTTTTTCCATTTCTTTGTGTCTTCCTCCATTTTGTTCATGACTATGGTATGGTTTTCTGAGTATAAATCCTTTGCCTTTTTGGTTAGATGGAGTCCCAAGTATCTTATGGTTTGGGGTGGGATCATACATGGGATGGACTCTTTAATTTCTCTTTCTTCTGTCGCATTGTTGCTGCAGACAAATGCAAGTGATTTCTGTGTATTGGTTTTATATCCTGCCACTTTACAGAATTTCTGGATGAGTTTAGCAATTTTGGGGTGGAGTCTTTTGGCTTTCCCACAGAACGTATCCTATTGTCTGCAAGGGGTGAGGGTTTGATTTCTTCTTTGCCGATTCATACACCTTTTATTTCTTTTTCTTGTCTGATGGCTGAGGCTAAGAATTCTAGCACTGTGTTGAACAATAGTGATGAGAATGGGCATCCCTGTCATGTTCCTGACTGAAGGGAAAAACTCAGTTTTTCCCCATTGGGAATGATATTCTCTGTGGGTTTCTCATTGATGGCCTTTATGATGTAGAGGTACCCTCTATCCCTCCACGGTGAAGAGTATTGATCAAGAAGGGATGCATTAATTTGTCAAATGCTTTTTCTGCTTCTATTGAGAGGATCCTGTGGTTCTTGTTCTTTCTTCTATTAAGGTAGTGGATTCCATTGACTGATTTGCGGTTGTTGAACCATCCTTGCAGCCCAGGAATAAATTCGATTTGGTTGTGGTGAATCATCCTTTTATTTTTAAAAAAATTTTATTAAAAATTTTTAAAAAAGATTTTATTTATTTATTTGACACACACAGAGAGAGGTCACAAGTAGGCAGAGATGCAGGTAGAGAGAGAGGGGGAAGTAGGTTCCCTGCTGAGCAGAGAGCCGGATGCAGCGCTTGATCCCAGGACCCTGAGATCATGACCTGAGCTGAAGGCAGAGGCTTAACCCACTGAGCCACCCAGGTGCCTCTGAATCATCCTTTTAGTGGACTGTTGGATCCTATTGGCTAGTATGTCGGTGAGAATTTTTGCATCCATGTTCATCAGGGATAGTGGTCCATAATTCTCCTTTTGGGTGGGGTCTCTGGTTTTGGGATCAAGGTAATTCTGGCCTTATCATAAGGGTTTGGAAGTTTTCCTTCAGGTTCTATTTTTGGGAAAAGTTTCAAAAGAAGAGGTATTAAATCTTCTTTAAATGTTTTGTAGAATTCCCTTGGGAAGCCATCTGGTGCTGGGCTCTTATTTCCTGGAGGATTTTTTATGGCTGCTTCAATTTTGTTGCTGATTATGAGTCTCTTCAGGTTTCCTTTTCTTCCTGGTTCAGTTTCAGTCATTCTATGTTTCTGGGAATGCATCCATTTTTTTTCAAGACTGCCTGATTAGTTGACATAGAGTTGGCATCCTATGTTCTTACACCTGTTTGTATTTCTTTGGTATTGGGTGTGATCTCTCCTTCTTGATTCATGATTTTATTTATTTGGATCCTTTCTGTGTTCTTTTTGAGAAATCTAACCAGGGGTGTATCAGTCTTATTAATTCTTTCAAAGAAGCAGCTCCTAGTTTTGTTGATTTGTTCTTCTATTCTTTTGGTTTCTACTTCATTGATTTCTGCTCTAATCTTTGTTATTTCTCTTCTCCTTCTGGGTTTAGGCTTTCTATGCTACTCTTTCTCCAGCTCTTCTAGGTGTAAGGTTATGTTGTGTATTTGAGACCTTTCTTGGTTGAGCAATGCTTGTAGTACTCTATACTTCACTCCTAGGACCACCTTTGCTGCATCCCAGATATTGAACGGTTGTGTTTTCATTTTTCTGTGTTTCCATGAATTTTTAAAATTCATCTTGAGGGGCACCTGGGTGGCTCAGTAGGTTAAAGCCTCTGCTTTCAGCTTGGGTCATGGTCACAGGGTCCTGGGATCAAGCCCAGTTTTGGGCTCTCTGCTCAGTGGGGAGCCTGTTTCCTTTCCTCTCTCTGCCTGCCTCTCTGTCTACTTGTCATCTCTGTCTGTCGAGTAAATAAATACAATCTTTAAAAAAATTCATCTTGAATTGACTGGTTGACCCATATATTTTTTAGTAGGATGCTCTCTAGCCTCCATGTATTTGAGTTCTTTCCACCTTTCCTCTTGTGATTGAGTTTCATTTTCAAAGCATTGTGGTCTGAAAATACGCAGGGAATGATGGCAATCTTTGGGGATGAGAATGAAGCTGGTGGCCTCCCTATCTCTGGCCCTAGAGCTGAGAGCCTGGGGCCCCACTCCTCAGTGCATCCTTACAGAAAAGCAGTCAATCCTTTGTGTCTCCCTGGTCTCTGTCCGCACTCTGTGCTCACCGGTCTTGTGACCAAGCATTTCTATCTCTGGCACACAACCCTCTTTGGAGTCTCCAAAGCCAGCAGACTCCTGAAGCATGCTTAGGAACCACTCCTCCTGGGGGTTGAAGGGAGCTCTGTCCAGGTGTGCTGCTTCTTGGGCCCCTTCTCAAAGAGGAGTGGCCAGACTGTGCCATGGATCACAGTTTATGGCAGCCTCCAGCTTAGAGCCCACTCCTGGGCTCACTCTTTGCAGCCAGTTTCCCTGCTCTGATACCTGGGAGCTCTACTGCCCTCAAGCACCCTGGTTTTCCTGGGACCCCGAAGATCCCGAGACCACACTGTCCTATCAAGGGTTCCATCCCCTGCCCAACTGCCAGAGTGGCATCCCTCACCCGAGCAGACTTCCAAATGTTCTGATTTTGTGCTCTGCTGCCCCTAGCACCTGACAGTAGCCGGCTGACAGAGGCTCCTCCCTCCAGGGTTTATCTTCCCACCTATCAGCTTAGACTCACTTTTCTCTACTTCCTACCTTGTGGGAAGTGGTCGCTTTTCTGTTTGTAGCGTTGCTGCTATTCTTTTCTTGGATCTCTGCTTGAATTTGCAGGTGTTGAGGATGGTTTGATAGCTATCTAGCTAAATTCCTGGTTTGATAGCTATCTAGCTAAATTCCTGTGGCAGATGAAATGAAGGTGTCCTGCTCCTCTGCCATCTTGGACTCTCTCTTTCTCTTCTTTGTTCTCCAGAGTGCTTTGGGTACAGTGGACATGTTAAGTTTATTTACTATTCCAGTTAATGAGCATGGTGTATGCTTCCATCTATTTGTGTCATCTTCCAGATCTTTGGCCCATACATTCACCCACTGACACGCACATATTTTTCCTTTCTTTTCCACCATGTGTTCAGTATACCAGGTCTTTCTCATCCTTGGTTACTTCTATTCCTAGATTTTTTTTTTTTTTTTTTTGCTTGATGCAATTGTCAGTGGCATTGCTTTCTTAATCTCTTTGTGAAAATTTGTTATCAGTATATAGAAATACAAGTCAGGGCACTTGGGTGGCTCAGTCAGTTAAGTGTCTGATTTCAGGTCAGGTCATGATCCTGGGGTTCTGGGAATGAGTCCGGCATTGGGCTCCCTGCTCAACAGGGAGTCTGCCTTTCCCTGACTCTCTGATGCTCCCCCTGCTTATGCTCTCTCTTCCTGTCTCTCTCCGTGTCAAATATATACATTCTTAAAAAAAAAGAAATGCAACATGTCTCTGTATATTGACTTTGTATCCTGCAGGTTTACTGAATTTATTCTAATTTATTCAAATTTGTTTATTTGTTAATAAAACAATTTATTTTTTTGTGGACTCCTTAGTGATTTCTTTTTTTTTTTTTAAAGATTTTATTCATTTATTTGACAGACAGAGATCACAAGTAGGCAGAGAGGCAGGCAGAGAGAGGGAGGAAGGGAAGCAGGCTCCCTGCTGAGGAGAGAGCCCGATGCGGGGCTTGATCCCAGGACCCTAAGATCATGACCTGAGCCGAAGGCAGTGACTTAACCCACTGAGCCACCCAGGCGCCCCTCCTTAGTGATTTCTACATATAGTATCATGTCATCTACAAATAGTGGCCATTTTCTTTTCCTATTTAGATTTCATATCTTTCTTTGTTTTGTATTTTTGTCTAAATGGTTTGACGAGGGCTTTCAATATGAAGATGAATGAAAGTGCTAAGAGTGGGCATCTTTATCTTGTTCTTGCTGGTAGTGGAAAAGTTTCCAGCATTTTACCCTCGAGTATAATGTCAGCTGTGGGCTTTTCATATAGGCCTTTGTCTGGCAGAGGTTTGTTCCTTCAGTACCCGGATGGTTTAGAGTCTCTATCATAGATGCATATCGAATTGTGTCAAGTGTTCTTTCTGCATCTATTGTAATGATCTTAGGATTTTTATCTTTTATTCTGTTAAGGTGATGCATACTATTGGTGGATGTGCAGATGTGGAGTCATCCTTGCATCCCTGGAATAAATCCCACTGGATCGTGTTGTGTGATTCTCCTGATGGATTGTTGAATTATGTTGCTGATATCTTGTTGAGGATTTTTTGCATCTCTGTTCATGAGGGATAGTGGCCTTTCCATTTCTTGTGGCATCCTTGTCTTGTTCTGGTAGCAGGGAAATGCTGCCTTCATGAAATGAGTTTGGACGTATGCCCTTCTCTTCTTTTTTAAACAGTTTGGGAAGGGTTGGCATTAATTCTTCTTCTACCATCTACATAGAACTCCTCAGTGAAACTGTCTGGTCTTGGGCATTTGTTTCCTGGGAGGATTTGATTATCAAATCTATCTTTTCACCAGTGATCAGTCTGTTCAGATTTTTTTTTCCTTCACAGTTCATTCTAGGTTGTTGTTAGGAACTTATCCATTTCTTCTAGGTTGTCCAAGGTGGTTGGCCTCTATGTACTCCTAGTACTCTCTAACGATCCTTTGTATTTTTATGATATTCCTTGTAATAGCTCATGTTTCTTTCTTTTTAAAAAGTTTTAAACATTTTTAATTTAAATTCAGTTAGCCAAGGTATAGTTTTTGATGTAATGGTCAGTGATTCCTTAGTTGCACATAACATCCAGAGCTCATCACCATGTGTCTCCTCCTCAATACCCATCACCCAACTACCCTGCCCCCCTACCTATCTCTCCTCCAGTTTGTTTCCTATAATTAAGAGTCTCTCATGGTCTGTCTCCCTCTCTGATTTCTTCCCATTCAGTTTTCCCTCCCTTCCCCTGTGGTCCTCCACAGTATTCCTTGTGTTCCACATATGAGTGACACCATATGATTATTTTCGTTCTCTGCTTGATTGATTTCACTTAGCATACCCCCCTCCAGTTCCATCCATGGCATTTGTCCCTTCTGATGGCTGAGTAAAATTCTATGGTATTTATGTACCACATCTTCTTTATCCATTCCTCTGTTGAAGAACATCTCAGCTTCTCCACAGTTTGGCTCTTGTGGACATTGCTGCTATGAGCATTGGGGAGCATGTGCCCCTTTGTTTCACTGCATCTGTATTTTTGGGGTATATACCCAGGAGTGTAATTGCTGGGTTGTAGGGCAGCTCTACTTTTAACTTTATTTCTTTCTTTTTTAAAGATTTTATTTATTTATTTGACAGACAGAGATCACAAGTAGGCAGAGAGAGAGGGGGGAAGAAGTCTCCCTGCTGAGCAGAGAGCCTGATGCGGGGCTCAATCCCAGGACTCTGGGATCACGACCTGAGCTGAAGGCAGAGGCTTTAACCCACTGAGCCACCCAGGCCCTCCTACTTTTAACTTTCTGAGGAACCTACATGCTGTTTTCCAGAGTGACTGCACCACCTTGCGTTCCCATCAACACTTTAGGGAGGGTTCCCCTTTCTCATATCCTTGCCAACAGTTGTTGTTTCCTGTCCTGTTAATTTTAGCCATCCTAATTGCTGGAAGGTGGTATCTAATCGTGGGTTTGAATTCCCTGATGACAATTGATGTGGAGCATTTTTTCATGGATTGTTGGCCATTTGTGTGTTCTTTGGAGAAGTGTCTCTTCCTGTTATCTGTGCATTTCTTGAGTGGTTTCTTTGTTTCTTGGGTGTTGAGTTTGAGCAGTTCTTTGTAGATCTTGGATACCAGACCTTTATCTGTCATGCCATTTGCAAACTTCTCCCATTCTGTAGGTTGTCTTTTAGTGTTGTTAATTGTTTCCTTTGCTGTGCAGAAGCTTTTTACCTCGATGAAGTCCCAATAGTTCATTTTTGCTTTTGTTTCCCTGGCCTTTGGAGACAGGTCTTGCAAGAAGATGCAGTGACCAAGGTTGAAGAGGTTGTTGTCTGTGTTCTCCTCTAGGATTTTGATGTGAGGCAGGAATCAATTATCTCTCTTGCCTCATTGTATTTGAGCCCTCTCATTTTCTAGCTAAAAGTTTGTCAGTTTGGTTTAACTTTCCAAAAAAGGTAGCTCATATTTTCATTGATCTTTTGCCTTTTTAGTCTCCATTGGATTTATTTCCACTTCCCTTTTTGTTATTTCCTTCTGTCTACTGATTTGGGGCTTTGCTTTTTTTTTTTTTTTTTTTCACTTCTTTCCTTTGTGTATTAGGTTGGTTATTGGAGAGCTTTCAGGTGGATTGATGAGGACCTGAATTTCTATGAACTTCCCCCTTAGTGCTACTTTGGCTGCATCCCATAACTTTTCATAGATTCTCTTTTTCATTTGTCTCAAGGTACTTAAATTTTGTTTTGACTTCTTACTTGACTATTGGTTGTTCACTAGCATGTTGTTGAATTTCCACATATTTGTGACTGTCCTATTTTCTTCTTGTAACTGACTTCTACTTTCATACTATTGTGGTTGGACAAGATTTGAACGAGAGAGTGAAGGGAGCATTCAGTTTAAAGGTTAGTTTCCTGGGGTATTTTCTGAGGGCAGAACACGACTTCCACGGGGACAGAGGAAGGTTTTGTGAGATGGGGTGGGAGGAGGTGGTCAACCCTTGTTAGAGTTATTGATTACTAACATGCCAGCTGTGTACCACTGTTCACACTGTACCCCAATGGACATATACTTCCTGAGAAGTATTTACCAGGAGGTGCAGGGTGGCCTTCTCTAACAGAAAGATGCCCTATGGGTTCATGGCATGGCCCCAAGTCATAAACCAGGATGTATGGAAAATTGGGGGATCAGAATCTGACTTTCTGTTGGAAGTGACAGGAACAGGGCATGGTGAGTTTCATGACAATAGCCAAGGTCCTGAGTGACCCACTGGGTGTTGGTGGTGGGTGGGGAAGTGGGGTCTGTGGTCTGTCTCATCAGAACCTGTGGAATTCAGGGACACTCTCCTGTCTCTTGAGTTGTGTGGAGATAGGTAGACAGCAGTCTCTGGCCAGGCACGAGGGTCACACCAGAGGGGCAGTGTGTGGTGGGAGCCAGTGCTCAGTTTCCATGAAAACTGTTGGGATCTGGTGACTGATTCCTTGCTGCAGCACGGGGAGAGGAGGGCTGTGGTGGTGCACACTTCCTAGGGTTGTGGTCAGCACTAAACTGGAGCCCACTGACCTGAACCGTGCCTGGCACAGAAGGCACCCAGTCACTGTAGCTGTGGGTGCTGTGCCCATGGCACTTTCATGCCGGGAGCTCCCATGCTGCCGCCTCCTATTTTTCATCACCTTCATGATCATGAACCTCTGCTCTTGCCCCATGGCCCCCTGGGCTGTTGCCCTCCCTCCATCTGGCCCTCATCCTCTGCCTTTTGTAAGCCAATGCCAGGGTGGCCTTCTCAAGAGGCAGCTCTGTCAGTCCCCTGATGGAACACTTCCATCGGTCCCCTGTGAGGTGAGGATTGTGTTCTGCCCTGGAAGGAGGCTGCAGGTTCAGGAGAGCCACGTCTTTTCAGCCTGGCCTACCCTCCCCTCAGTCCCTCTCAGGGAAGCTGTCATACTTCCTCAGGTGATAGCTCTGACCTTAAAACCAGTATCGTTTTCTGTTTCTCCATGCCTTAGTTCATCCATGGCATGTCTTTCAAACTTCTCAGTGGGTTTTCAGTAGTCCTGCAGGGCTGTCTGCTCAAAGAGGCGATGACCTCAGAGGGAAGCCTTCCCTGCCACCTCCCTCGGCATATCCCTGAGCCAGCTCCCCACTGAGTGCTGAACGACCTGAGTCAGCCCATCTTGAGGCCAGGCTGTGTCAGCAGTGTAGACTGATGTGTGCCAGGAGCGGTGGGCAGGTGGCATGGACCAGGGGCAGGCAGTTTCTCTTTCTTATTCCTTCCCACCCTACCTCCCAGAGGTAGCTCAGAGCAGCCTCCACACCCCACATCATGAGATCCCTTGACCTGTGCCTCCAGCATTCAGCTGGTGAGCTCGGTGGCTTCCTGTTGCTTCTGTCTCCCATACCCGCACCCATGGCAGTTCCTGGGTCAGGGGAGGGATCATACCCTTGTCTGTACTTGATCCTCTTCCTATTCTGCACTGAGCCCACCCACCTTTGTGTCTTCCATGGATGTGCTTGGAAGCAAGCTCATCCACAGGAAATCCAGTGAGCTCTTTTTGTTTAACTCAATGTCAATGAGCCAACCTATAGTACATCATTACTTTCAAATTTAGTGTTCAGTAATAGATCCGGTGTGTATAACACCCAGTGCTCAGTGCATCATGTGCCTTCCTGAAAGCCCATCACCCAGTTACCCCATCCCGCATCCACCTTCCCTCCTGCAACCCTCAGTTTGTTTCTGTAATAAAGAGTTTCTCGTGGTTTTTTATCCCTCTCTGATGATTTCCCATTCAGTTTTTGTTCCCTTACCCTCTGATCCTCTGTGGTGCTTCTCCTATCTCACACATGAGTGAAGCCATGTGCCTATTGTCTTTCTCTGGTATACTTATTTCGCTCCACATGATACCCTCCAGTTCCAGCCAGGTGGATGTGATGGTTCGTCTTCATCCTCTCTGATGGCTGATTGATATTCCATTGTAGATATGAACCACATCTTCTTTATCCATTCATCTGCCCATGGACATCTGGGCTCTTTCCATAGTTTGGCTAGAGTGGATAATGTTGCAGTGAACATGGAGGGGGGCAGGTGCCACTACTTTTCACTCAATCTGTATCTTTGGGGTAAATACCTAATAGAGCGATTGCTGGGTCATAGGGTAGCTCTATTTTTAAATGTTTTTAAGTTCTGGGCAGTCTCCAAGGTGGATTCTATCTCAGCAGTTCTGACTCCCATCGTCCCCGCTCATATGGAGTTCCCCTACTGGACACAATGGCTGTTCTGTGGAGATTCCCCAGGGCAACACTGGAGTAGCAGGGTGTGCCCCCAGGCCATTTGATGTGGCTGAAGGGCTGTGAGCAAGGTTTTGGCTGTGCTGCCTCACTTGCACAAAACCAGTAGTGCCAGGGTCAGGCCTTCACTGCAACCGATGAGCCGGCTTAGTGAGGACAATGCCCAGGACACTAGCCGCGCAACACTGTGAGGGCGCTCAGAGTGCAGTGAAGTCATGCAATGCAACAAGGGATTCTACATCAGGGTAGATGATGCAAGGTATCGTTTCCAAGCAAAAATGACAAAAAAATTTAAATAACAGAATAGTAAGTAGTTCAACGTACACTGTATGATGGCAGTGATGGGAAAAATGAAGGATGGTGTCAGAAAGGGGAATGGGAGTTCCAGGGAGTAGGCTGGAGTCGTCAGGTAGGGGGGATCCCATCGAGGAAAGGACCAGGAGGCTTGTCATGGGTTCCAACGGTGCAGCATCAGGGTGGGAGCTGGGCCTGCCCATGACCCCCAGGGGCATTGGGGGGCATTCTAGCTCCAGAGGATCTACAGAAATGCAAATTGGCCTGAGTTGAGCCTTGCTGGTCTGTCTTCTTGGTTCCTGGGTGTGGCTCTTTCTCTGCCTCTGAAGGCTGTTGATTTCTACTTTGTTTTCCTCTGAGCTACACCATTTTGTGTGGATTCAGGGATGTTAGTTGACACAAATTCTTCCTGAAAAGAAGTGGAGTAGAAGCCATCCTTGTTTCCTAAGTAGACCTGAATAGATTCCATAGTAATAGCCCTTTCCCAGGCCCCTGGGCTTTCATGTGCTCTCCAAGTCTGAGATTTCAGAAAACATTTTCTGTTCTTAAGAGGTTGAAAGAATTAGTTTGGTTTTTAAGAAATTCAACAAAGTCACACTTTTCATCATCTATATAATCTACAAACCGGTGGTTTGGGGCAATGTTTACTCACTGTTGCCCCTGTGTGGCCACTCTCCAGATAGCACGTGGTCAAATGTGTTCCCATTTATTGGGTTCAAGGGAGAAGACCAAAGAACGTTGGTCCCTGAATTCCTTAACTTCTAAAAACCATCCTCTAGGGGCGCCTGTGTGGCTTAGTGGGTTAAAGCCTCTGCCTTTGGCTCGGGTCATGATCCCAGGGTCCTGGGATTGAGCCCCACATTGGGCTCTCGGCCTAGCGGGAGGCCTGCTTCCTCCTCTCTCTCTGCCTGCCTCTCTGCCTACTTGTGATCTCTACCTGTCAAATAAATAAATAAATAAATAAATAAATAAATAAATAAATAAATAAACAAATCTTAAAAAAAAACCCATCCTCTAACTTACAAACAATATTCTAAACCGAGTATCTCTTCACTAGATATTAGGCTTAGGGTCAGGGTCAAATTACATACATTAACTATGGACAGCTTTGTGTATGTCAGTGTTACCTGCCTAAGGTGTTTTTAAAAAATACAGTGGGAGAGGATATAGTCACCAAAGCACTGAGCACATGCCCTGTCCCCAGAAATAGGTCACTACACATAATGATTGTTTCATCTACCTGAGGACCGGGAGCTGTTCCTATAGGTACTCGGTAGATAGCATCTGTGGCCAGCTGGCCATCTCCCCCGACAGCCACACCCAGCTCAGTCCATCCTCTGCTCTGCTCAAGGGCAGCAAACAGATGGACCAGGAGCAGGTGGGACTCCCTCCTGTCAGGCATGGCTCACTTCCGACAGGTAGAGAAGTGGTCCTGCTCACATGCACGTGATGTGTTCCTTTGGTTCCTTGCTATCGGTCTCCCCTTTCCATCACCCTGGTCCTGAACCTTTAGTTACTGGGAGAACTTGGGTTTGCAGATTTCTGTTGACATTTCGAAGTGTAGATTTGTGTTGCCTTTATTTCCTGTCCTGGGGTTGGACATGAATTTGCGGGAAAAGTCATCCTACTCTGAAAGCAGCCAAAAGAAATATCAAGTGTGCTCTTCTCCCGGCACCTCAGGTTTGAAAGCAATAGCCAACTACATACTTCATGTTCTACACAATCAGTTTTAGGGACTCATGGATGCATGTGACATGAAATCATACTGAAAGAAATCTCATTCCCGAACTTTTGCCTTGCAGAAGACAGTTTAGGGACACTGCCCCTCGCCCGCACTGTCATTTCCAGTCTGGCCAATGCCCAGTCACACTAACACGTGTAGCCACACAAGGGCCCAGCTGCCACATCCTCCTGGAGCACTCCTGGTCCCCCTGCCCCAGGTCTGGCCAACCCTGCACACCCCCAGTCCTCCAGAGCATTCCCCATCATGACACAGATGTGATGCTCCTGGAACATTCCCTGTTACCCTACCCCCAGGTCTGGCCAACCCTGCACACCCCCAGTCCCCCTGAGCGTCCCCTGTCATGGCACTTGTCATACAAGGCTGCCAGTTTTTGCCTTTTGGTCTGTCCTTCCTGCTTGGAGTAGATCTCTCTCCCAGATGCTTGGATGACAGGCTGATGAATGGTGTCGGGATCTTTTGTCCCAGAAGAGCAGGTGTCCCTCAAAACCCTGATGAGCAGGGGGAGTTTCTGTCCCTCTGTGTGCCCCCAGCCTCGCTGGAACCTAGTATCCAGGACAAGGGACTTGGGAGTCCTCCCAGATGAAGTTTGTTCTATGAAGGTGGCTTCCTTCTGAGATCACTATGCAACCACATTGCATGGCCATTCCTGGGGGACAGAAAACAAGCTACTCTATTGTATTCTCTTTGCACACTGTGCTTACCAAAGAGGAAACACACGCTCACCCTCACACGTTCACACTGACACCTCCATTTCTGAGCATCACGAGCATGGAAACGACAGTGAATTCCCATTGGGCTGCAGACCTGTAGACGTGCCATTCAAGGTTTAAATAGAGGAGGATGGAGATGGAGTCCTGGCTAAAAGGATGGACGTCCTTGCCTCTGGTTGTGAAGAAATTAGATCTGACCCAGAAAGTGCTACACTCTACTCAAAGAAGGGACATGATCCTAGAATCTTTGAGACCAGGGATCCACACAGACTTTTCTGCAATGTCTTCTGTAAAGATTTTCTGTTAGGTGTTGCAGTCCATGTGTTGTTTCTGACAGTGACTTCGCTCTTGCTTTGTGGCTTGATGGCAGCCAGAGACCGTCCATAACTCATGTTCCAGACACTCTTGATTGAGAGAATATGGGGGGAGATCCCATTTGGCCTATGGGTGGTAGTTTCCCACACCCCAGATCTGCAACATGATGGATGATGGGGGAGAGAGCTCTTCCTTTCCAGCGGCAGAGTGGGAAGACACTGGGATCTATCCTTCCGGACTCCAGATCCTGCACTTGAAGGAAAAAAAAGATGATAGTGAGATTGGCCAACAATTCAGGCCTCAGGAATCACCCCTCCATTTCTCTGTAGGCCTCGAGCTTCCCACAGCACGTTTGTCTGAGGTTGAATTCCACGTAGGTGTCTTCGGCTGAGTAAGGCCCCATTATGAGGTGGATATATATTGCGGGTTATATACCACACAGGTGGTCATTTTGTTCAGGTCAAGACCATGAGCACATTTATGGTTCTCCTGAGGTAGCAGAGGATCTAGAATATGTGGGCTTCAGGATGAGTCTGATTTAGCCCTGAGCAATGTTACGGAGCACCTGGCTTCCTGGGCCCTCTGTGGCACTGGCATGCGCCTGGCCTAGGTCACTTGTGCAGTCATGATGGAAAGGCCTAGCTTTTCCCATCTTTCTCTACCCTCTGTCAGCATGTGGGTTTCCCACCAACCATGTCTTTTCAGACAAACTGTGAGATGGCCTGTGGCTTGGGACTCCATTGACATCACAGAGTCTCATTATAACCAGCGTCAGAGGTTTCTGTGGCCCTGACATGACCGTTGTTCCCAGAATATGCCCCATGAAGAGTCCCATAAGAGTCTTGAGAGTACAGGAAAGATTTGTGGGTGCTAAGGTGGGATCGCTGGAGGGCTGAGTGGTGGGCAGCAGTCAAACGGGGCATCTGGTTCCGGGTTTTTGACTTGAGGTCCTCCAAAGTTGGCAGTGGCCTCAGGGGGGCATGCACTTTCTCCTCTTCTGAGCATTCTGCACAGCTTCAAATGGCACGGTTTCCTCCTGGGGGGCAGGCGGTCTCCTGGGGTGTGGCTCAGAGGTCCCCAATATGGGGGGCTTCAGGGCCAAGACTCTGTGGATGGAAGCATGAGAACCCAACCCAGGGTTGGGGTTCAGGCCTAGGGGCCTGGCAGGGCCCATCTGCCACCACTGAAGTGGGCTCCCTGGAAGACTGAGTAGAGGGAGGGCCAGAGTTCAGAGGTGATCCGGGCCGGGCTTGCACCTGGCATTTAGAGGGCTTTCTCAGAGGCATCAGCTCGCTTACCACGTGAGACTCCAGGCCAGACAGAGGAAGCTCTCTGGTGCTGGAAGCAAGTTCCTGGGGGGTTTCCAGCCAGTTCTCGAGAATATGTCGATTTGGGCAGAAAGCTCATGAGAATTGGCCAGCATTGGTCAGTGATTCTGTTCACATGCTGGCCCCATGCTGGGAGCGCTTTCTTGCTAGGTGCGTGTTTGGGCCATTAGGGAATGAGCCAGGCCCACATGGCTCCCATAGGGCCCTGGAGGAGGCGAGCTCCCCAGGGGCTTAGTTGAGGGAGTGGGTGAGGGTGAATGTCAGGGTTTTTGGCCTGAAGGGGGCATCGAAAATAGGGGTGACCAGAGGGGGGCATGCAGGTTTCTCCAGCTCTGAGGGTTTTGACCAGTTCCAAGGGCACAGTTTCCCCCAGGGGGCAGGCAGAGTCCTGGGTGGGGAACAGGGTCCCCTATCTGGAGGGCTTAGGGTGGCCAGGCCTCTGGGGATGGAAGCCCAAACCCAACCCAGAGCTAGTGTTAGGGCCTAGGGGCATGGCAGGTCCAATATGTCAGCGCTGAGGTGGTATCGCTGGAGGGCTGAGTGGAGGACGGCTGTTAGGGCATCGGCCTCCAGGTTTGTGGCCAGTGGGCCTCCTGAAGGTGGTGGTGGTCTCAGGAGAATGCAGTTTCTCCTGTCCTGAGGGTTCTGCACAGCTCTAAAGGGCATGTTTTCCTCCTGGGTGGTAGGCGGACTCCTGAGGTGTGGCTCAGGGGTCCCCAATCTGGAGGGCTTGAGGGCCAGGCCTCTGGCAAAGGAAGCCTGGGAACCCAACCGAGGGTTCGGGATTGGGCCTAGAGGCATGGTATGCCCCACCTGCCGGTGCTCTATCAGTCTCCTGGGGTGGTGAGTAGAGGGTGGTGTTGGCTGGTGTTCAGAGGTGATCCCAGCCACGTGTGCACTGACGTTTAGAGCGCTTTATCGCAGGCTTCGGGCGACACCACATGGGACCCTGGGCTGGGCCCAGACGGCTTCCCTGATGGCCCCTGCCCCAGAAGCAAGTTTGCCAGGGTTTTCTTGCCAATTCTCACGAACTTTCTGCCCAAATCAACATTGATTTGGGCAGAAACTCATGAATATTAGCCGGCACTGGACGACGATACTGGCAGCGCACTAGTGGCATGCACGTTACTCCTGCTCTGAGGGTTTGCACAGCTCTGAATGGCACAGATTCCTCCTGGGTGGCAGCCAGAGTCCTGGCATGTGGCTCAGGTGTCCCAAATCTGGAGGGCTTGGGGGCCAGGTTTCTGGGGACAGAAGCCTGAAAAGCCAATGTAGGGTTAGGGTTAGGGCCTAGGGACATGGCAGGCCAAATCAGCTGGTGCTGAGGCGGGGCCCCTAGGGTGCTGAGTTGAGGACAGGGTCAAGTGGCCCATCAGGCTCTGGGTTTTGTTGTCATGTGGACTGTCCGAGGAAAGGGTGGCCTCAGGAATGCATCTGGATTTCTCCGGTCTAGGGTTCTGGGCAGCTCCAAACTGAAGTGTTTCCTCCTGGATGGAAGGCGGAGTCCTTAGGTGTGGCTCAGGGGTTCCCAGTCTGGAGGGCTTGTTGGCCAGGTCTCTGGGCATGGAATCCTGAAAGCACAACCTAGGGTTTGGGTCAGGGCTTGGAGGTATCCAGGATAAATCTGCAGGCGCTGAGGCAGGAACCCTGGTGCTGAGTCGAGTCCAGGGGTCAGGAAGCATGTCAGGCTGTGAGTTTGTTGCTGGGGGGCCATTGATGTTGGGGGTGTCCTCAGGGAGGCATGCGGGTTGTTCCATTCCCAGGTTTCTTCATAGCTTCGCATGGCGTGGTTTCCTCCTGGGTGGCAGGCGGACTCGTGGGGTGTGGCCTAGAGGTCCCAATCTGGGGGGACAGTGCCAGTGTGGCTTTAGATCTGTGGAGGGATTTGGAGCTGCATTAGGAGTCTGTGGAAGGCTCGGCAGTGCCGGTTCACGGCACTGGAGGGCGTGGGGAGCTGTGGTGCGAGAAAGCATGGTGGTGGGGTGCAATGCTGCTTGCCGCCACTGGAGGCAGTGGCGAGCTGCCGTGGGAAACACACCAGAAGAGGAATCTGTGCAGCCTGCTTGCTCTGAGGGCAGTCGGGAGGTGCTGGGTGAGAGACCCTGAAACGTGAGGCACTGCAGCTTGTTTTGACAGGATGGAGTGTTGAGCTGAAGACTCTGTTTCCCCAGGCTCAAGGGTGGTGGTAAGAATTGCTGGAGCCAGGCCCCCACTCAGTCAGCACTGTGCCCCGTTGCCCCAGGTTGGATGGGAATGTGCTGTCAGGATGGCTCAGGAGGGTCGTCCCGGTGGGGTCTGGAGCCGGGGGAACCAAACTTGACCCATGGTGCCTTTGGAACCGAGGGGTTGAGTGTCTGTTTGGAAGAGTCTATTTGCTTCTCCAAAAAGGACAAGGGCATTGGCCGGCTTGAGAAGGAATCGAATGACCACTTAAGAAACAAGCATGTGATTCTCCTTCTCCCAGGAATTGGAGCAGGTGTGTAGGCTTTAGGTGGGAGGCGCCTACTTATGCCCACCTGACAACCCTTCTTCGCTCTGGCGCCACGAGACCTCAAGTTTGGAAATCAGCGTCTGAGTCAGTCATGCAGCTTGTCCCAGGACGTCGGCATTCAGAGAAAACAGCAGGCCCGTGGGGCACAGTGGCATATCCATGCCAGCATGGGAGGTAAAACTTCTCTCTCACCCCAAACATCCTGGGTTTTCTCTCATCTCCAGTGGAGCCGAAAAGTCCCACGAATGCAGCTGTCAGCCATGGAGCATGGGTGCTAGGCTTCCTGAGTTTCCCTGCAGGGAGCACCTGGCAGGGGATCTCATTTTCTCAGCTTCTTTCTGGCTTACAGAGGTATTTGGAACATCCTGTTCCTAGGCAATCCCTTGGATTCAAAAAGGAAGCTGAGATGGACTCGGTGTGTGTTTGGGATCTAGAATGCGTTCCTTCATTGAACACTGTTGACTCCATGGGTCCTAGGCTGTGGTGGAATGGCCGGCATCTAGAGGGAGGTGGCTGTTTGTGGTCAGCTGGAAGCTTGGAGGATGGCTTCTCCTTTGTCCAAGGGG
>NW_019154202.1:0-81298 GCF_002288905.1 Enhydra lutris kenyoni
CTGAGATGGTATCCTCAAGGGCAGCCTGCACTTCACACTGTTTTCCCTTTGCCCTTGCATTCTCAGTGGTCATTTGTGGATTGCCAGGTTTGTCTAGGTTCGCTTCTGCAAATTCAGTAATATCACCACGTGATAATGGAGCCCACCCAGCACCCCCTACTGCAAATTTTATTTTTTCATAAAAGAAATCACAACTGAAAAGTTATTGGACTTGCTAATTTCACACAGCTTGCATGGGTCAGACCAAATTTATGGCACAAATATCTTGAAGTCCAAGCATTACCCCTTGTCACTTGAATGCAGAGGGATCTTGGCAGTGATGTCAGGCCAGACGTGGTATTAAAGGGAATCCCAAGTGCAGTTTCTGATTTCGGGGAGGCCATTATGATGGTTGACACATAGTGCTGCTGACATTCCCCTGTGGGTGTTGGTACACAGGTGGCTGGCCTTCAGAGGTGGTATGTGAACATAGCCAGTTCCCATTCTTTCTGACACTGTGACCTCCACAGTCAGCCTTGTGACCAACTGGCCAAGCTTCAAGCTAACCACTGCCAGGTACTGGCCCTGGAACCATTATAGCAGCCCCTCATAGACCAGGGAAAAGTCACCTACAGACCTGCTGCCGGGCTAGTAGAGATTCTGAAGTTCTCTTCTTCTAGTCCCTGAGCATGAAAGGGAGGAGGGTAGAAAGGGGATGAGATCTCATAAGGGGAAAGAAAATGGATAGATGGCCCAGTTCTGCACATGCCCACCCTGGCCCTAGGAGACCTGACTGGGCTTCTAGTTCAACTAAATCCCTCACCCATAGTTTGTCATCTGCTCATTAATTTCTCTCCCTCATTCACACTCCTAAATATTGTGCCTGAGAAATTGATTCACAGGCAGCTTACACACAAAGAAACTCTGTGGGTGAAAATATGAATGTAGAATAGAACAATAATTGGCTAATGTTTTGTTTTATGAAAAATGTTTTCCATTTACACACAATGCTTCTTTCCCATCAAATAGCCCCTGACACCCATCCTCTCCCCATGTTTTAGAGTAAACTTCTTTATATGCCATTAATTCCTCAGTACGTAGTAGCCAAACCTAAAGTTTATGTGCTTGATGAAACTCTTTTGGAAGCTGGGAGGAAACACTGAAGGAAGACTTTACATTTCTGCCAGTAGAATGAAACTCATTTAGGAAATAGGATTCAATTTAGAAAAATCTTACCTGAATATAACCTTACTAGAAGGTGCCAGTTCTTAAATAAGCCATATCCTGCTGGGAGGAGGAAAGTGGAAATGGGGATGTAAACTCCCATTTTTTGAACACCTACTTTCTTACAAGTTTGAATATTAATTAATTTATGTCATCTTCATATAATCTTATGGAGTAAAGAATATTATCTCCGTTTCATGGAGGTAGGAACTGAGGCCCTGGGAAAACACGTGTAAGTTCCTGATCACACAGTTAAGATGAAATTGGTCACATTTCAGACTGGATGAAGCCTTATCTGATGCCCACATGAGCAACTGCATTTCCCTGCTGATGGGCTTTCTCACAGATTTTCTTTGCCTGGTGCTTCTCTTTGACTTCCACAACATAGACTTTATTGTTGATGGTCCTGAGAGATGAGGAATGAGAGAGACAGAAATAGAAAAGGAAAAAAAGAGGTGGTTAGAAACAGAGAGAAGATATAAACAAAAAAAAAAAAGGAGGAAGAGAAGGGTGGAGGATGGGGAGAGAGAAAGAGCAAAATCGTACCATAAAACTAGGGTGAGAAAAGGAACAACAGAAGAGAGGGGAGTCCAGGTAGATAAAATCAAGTGAAGCAATTATCATTATCTCCATTTGTCAGGTGGGGAAATGGAGACCACACAGTTGGCATATGGTAGACCTGGTGCTGGGACTTTTTCATTTCTCAAAGTGTTGAATGAATTCCATGTTTTGGCACATGAAGTTATGGGACACAACTGAACATTTTTATTGTAACTGTTATGTGTCTACTGTAATATGTATTAAAATATAACTAGCACATTGAACCCATGAACTCACAAATATTGCTGCTTAAGATAAGACTAATTTAGGGTAATCTTAAAAAGTATATCTATTTTTAAAAAAACTATATTAAGTGAATAATATGGTGGGTGGTACATGTGATAAAAATTGTGAAAGCAAAATGCAAATCCCTGCTAAGGCATCTGGCCTGAATAGGAAGGGGTTCTTGACCTCAGAGAACTCACAGACTAATGGAATACAAATAAGACTGCTTACCACCGCACCTCCCTCAATTTTTTCCATTGCTCTAAGAAGCTAATAGAGTATAAATTTCAAAGAGAGGGATCACTTTTTTCCCAAGCTTTCAGGAAAGGGTTCTAGAAGAGGTGGCCTTAGTGCTAGGCCTGAAAAACAGAGAGACTTTGGATACATGTTTTTTACTGGCCATGCCTTTTTAGTTTCCTTTGTTGGCTTTTTTTCTTCCTGGCATCTAACTCTTTGGGACGCTCCTAGACTCTGTTTTTAACTTCCTCTTCCCCTCCTCTGTTCTTTCTACAGTCCCTCTCTAGGTGATTGTCATCTATTCCCATGGCTCTAAATATCATTCGTATGTAGATGACTCCCAAATCTGTATCTCTCTTGTTTACCTGTCCCATGAAATCCAGAGGTACATATCTAATTGCTTACTTGACATTTCCACTAGAATGTCGAATAGATACCTAAAGCCTAACATAAACCAAACTTAGTTCTTGGTATCACCCTCACCTCCACAGTCTGTTCCTCCCCAGTCCTCCTTATCTCAGGAAATAGTTGTTTGGCTGAAAATTTTTAGAGTCATTCCTGACCCCCCTCTTCCTCTCACATTCCACATCTAATCCATCAGGGAATTTTGGCTCTATCTTTAGATACATCCACAATCTAATTCTTACCACTCATACAATTACTACCCAAGTTCGAACTACCAACATCTCTTGCTTGGACAAATGACTTATTAACTGGCTTCCCTCTGTAAAGCTCTGCCTCTTTAGTATCTGTTCTCTTCACAACAGTGAGAGAGGTCATTTAATCCTAAGTGAGGCCATGTCCCTTTTTTACTCAAAACTCTCTGTGACTATCTATACTTAGAGTAAAAGCCAAAGTTCTCACCAAGGGCCCCATGACCCTTCACAGTCTGGCTCACTGTCACCTCTTTAACCCCATAATCCCCTACTCTTTCCCTCACTTATTCTGCTCCATCCACACTTCCCTCATTGCTGTTTCTTGAATTTGTTCAGCATACTCCTGTCTCAGAGTATCTGCAATGACTTTTCCCTTAGTTTGGAACACTCTTCCTCTTGATCTTTGCAAGTCTTACACACTATCTTCTTTCAGGTCTTTGTTCAAATGTCATTTCATCAGAGGGACATCCTTGATTACTCTAAAATAGCACCTTCCTATTCACTCTGTATCTCCCTTGTTCTACTTTCTATTTCTTTGTAACACTTCTTATCCATAAACTGACATATACATTATGTTTAATTTTTCCTTGTGTGTCTTCTCCAGTGGACTATGAGCTCCTTTAGTGCAGGGATTTTGTCTGTCTCATTTTCTGCTATATACACAGTGCATGGAATATGGCCTGGCACACAACAGGTACTCAACAATTATATGTATAATGGCCATTCTGGATAGACAGCAGAAAAACACAGAATGTATTTCAAGGAACAGCAAGTATTTAGTTAGAGCAGAGGTGCAGGTAAAGAAGACATGGAGGAAAATTTGGAGTATTTGGGAAGGCCTAGAGAATAAAGAGATTTGAATACTAGAATCAAGGAGCTCACATGGCAGTGAAGACTTTTGCTTTGGAGAATAGGGAGTTAGGGATAAATCTTGAAAAGGGAAGGGATGGGTCAGAGCTGTCCTTTAAGGTGTAATAGATAGTTCAGTGTTCTAGAGAATATTCATGCAACTCTGTAAAAGGAATAAACAACAATCTCCATTTACAGATGGAGAAACTGAGGCACAGATATGGGGTGAAGCATGGGTGAAGTTATTTGAGCAAAGCAGTGTCTGACAGGAACACTTGAGGAAGATATGCAGCTTGCAGAAGAGACCACTCAGGAGGGAAGTGTTTCTAGGCAGTTGAAACAGACTATTGCTGCACTTGTGTTGGGGGTGGGCTGGACTGGCAATGCCCCCAAGGTCTTCTGGGAGGTATGGGGGTGTAGGGTGGAGCTGGTCAGGCAGCAGCACACTGGGGCCTCTGTGTATGTGCTGCCTCCAACAAGCATACTTTCCACAGAGTCTGCCCAAGAACATTTCCTCCAGCCTACTTTGCCTAATTAAAAAAAAAAAAAAACAACTTTTGGTAGTTTTTTTTTTTTCTTATTGAAGTAAAAATTCAAATTCTCCCCCACTACTTGGCCCTTGCATCATTTGACCAGCAACCTCTCTGGTTAGCCTTCATACTACAAATTCATACCAGCTGTTTTGCCTTTGTTCCTCTCTCCTTTCTCTGGTTTCTCACATGCAATGATTCTGGTCCCTTCAAATCTTACCTATATGGAAAATCATGGTTCTAGGAAGCCCACTTTAATCACCTCAGCACCTCTCCTGTGAACTCCCTTGCCAGGGGCACACATCTTACATCCTCCAAACTTTCCTTAACCTAGGGAGTGCCATCTGCTCATCAAAACCAGAAGGTTCCAGATGACAAAGCCCAGGGCTATTGCTGAGGCTTGCAGGTCATTTGCAGTACAGGGACCCCCTCTGGTGAAGGAGGTCAGAGCAAAGACTGAAACTGCCTGTGCTGGCCTTACTCAACTGCTAAATCTGAGTCCTCTCCCCAAGGGGGGGGGAACTTTTCTAGTTCACCCTAAGGTGTTATATGGGCTAATGAGTCCCCAGTAAGCTCCCCTTGACCTGCTCCTTCTCCCATTTTTATCATCTCAAAGAAGGCACTGTCTTCTACCAGGTCAGACAAGCTGAAATCAAGTTGGCACCTCTGTATTACTTTTCACATACATCAGATTGTTTCTCCCTGTTTATGGTCTCTAATTCCACCAACACTGCACTGCTCCAGCCCTCAGCATCCTTCAGGTTTCTTACTGAGCTCTCTGTTTCCCAATTGGCCCCTCCAGCCCACCCCATTTCATTATTGTCACATCTTGCTTAAAACCTTGCCATGTCTCCTCATTATGGGCCACAGCTATTTCTTTGTTTTGTAAAGATTTATTTATCTGAGAGAGAGAGAGAGTATGAGTTGGAAGGGCAGAGGGAGAGGGAGAGAGAGCATCCAAGCATACTCCCCACTAATGGGGGAGGGGAAGCTTGATCTCAGGAGCATAAGATCATGAGCTGAAATCAAGAGAGGATGCTTAACCAACTGTGCCACTTAGGTGCCCTGGACTGCAGTTACTTCTAAAGTGATGGGCACATGCACATTGAAATTCCCCAGCCCTGCCTTCTCCTTACTCACCTGGTGAATATCTCATATTTCAAGCCTCAATTTATGTGTCATCTCTGTAAGGCTTTCTCTGACTGCCTGAGGATGGGGGAACTAACCACTGTCTCCTGGTAGGCCTCACCATTCCCATAATCCTGCATTCACACTTCTCTTTTCTCCCAGCATATTATTAAAACTATCTGCTTCCTTTTTCCTGTCCCCCATTAGACTGTGAACTCTTTGGGATCTGGGACTGTGTATGATTTATCTTCCTCTTTCCATAGTATCCAGCACAGTGCAAGTCACACAGTCGGTATCAGAAAATGTTTGCTAAAAAAATAATCAAGCTAATATTATCAGGGACTTATGTCCCTGGCACTGATTTTAGCAGACATTTTCACAAATGTAAACTCATTTAATTCTTGCAGGTGGGTCCTAATTTCATCTCCATTCTACAGATGTGTAAAATGAGACCCTGAGAAGTGACTTGTCCTGAGTCCCAAAATTGGCAAAGCCAGGATTCAAACTCAAGAAATCTGATTTCATAATACATGCTCTTTATCACTATGCTCTACTGAAAAAAATGGACAAAAGAATGAACAAATGTCCACATGAATGAATAAAACAATAAGTTTGGAAGCAGGCATACATAAGTGAAATTGGAGATAAAGGGAAGGTGAGGCAGATGCAGGTCAAAGGTGGTTTTATGGGCCTCAGCATGTAGATTGAACAGGACAGAGGTGACCAAGGTGTGAGTACAGTGGGAAACCACAGTAGAGTGTACACAATAACTTGTCATCAACAGCTGAGAGAGAAAACAGGGAGATGGGTTAAGTAGACTCTACCATGGGCCTACATGTGCTTAGGAACATGTACTTGGGAACCCAGAACTCCTGAACCGAACACAGGGAACAGGTGGAGAAGCTGAAGACCAGAGAGGGAAAACTGCCTCTGTCATCCATTTCATAAATCTGCTTAATAGTCTGTGAATTTTATCAAGTCTCAGAACCAGATTTTCAGGAGATCACAAATTAAGGGACTTCTGTACAAGTGTTTCAGCAACTTCAATGTGCGCATGAATCTCCTGGAGATCTTGTTAAAATGCAGATTTTGATTCAGCAAGTCTGGGTTGGGGCCTGTGATTGTGCCTTTTCTGAAAAGCTCCCAGGTGATGCTGATGCTGCTAGTACATGGATTTTACTTTGAGTAGCAAAGCTTTAGAGTATAATAGAGTGGCTGTCATTCATTGAGCCCTACTCTATGCAAGGCACTGTGATAAACATATATATTTTCTTCCTCTTCAAGATCTCAGGTATAAAAAATTACATCTGATAAATGCCATCATGCACTGAAAGCATGATAAGCATCTGGCACCCATGATCTTATTTAACTCTCGAAGTGACTCTGTGAGCTAGATACTACTCTAGTCCACATTTTACCAATGTGTTAACTGGGCCCAGAGATTGAGGTCACTTACAATTAAGATATTGATCTTCTT
Organism: Enhydra lutris kenyoni; assembly: GCF_002288905.1. Lineage (NCBI taxonomy): Eukaryota > Metazoa > Chordata > Mammalia > Carnivora > Mustelidae > Enhydra > Enhydra lutris. Next base: position 6,906 of record NW_019154202.1, read on the forward strand.
CCTCACCTTTTCTGAAGCCATGATCCTTCCATTTACCCACATATAACATACACCTGGTTCATTCTCAGTGTTGGGCAGTGGGAAATGAAGGTATTTGGGATCAGATAGACCTAGGTTCAAATTTTAGTTCCGCCACTTCCTAACTAGGTCTTAACCTCTGAGCCTCTGTTTCCTCCTCTATTTGATGGGGATAATAATAGAGCTTAGGTCACGGTGACACTGTGAGGGCTAAGTGAAAGAGTAACTCTAAAATCTCTGGTGCAGCACCTGACATGTGCTTAGCAATAATAACTCTTTTCTCTGCCCCTAGCTTCTGAGTTGTAGGACTGAGAAAACAGATCCAGTAACTTTTCCCCATTCCCCATCAAAGAGCTAATTTTCTCAAAAGTCCCAGACTTTGTTTCCTCATCCCAGAACTAACCTTTGTGCTTGATGAGGTGGGCCTGGAGGTCCCCGGTATGTCATTTCAAGGAGGATGGTCAGCAAAAAGCTGACACAGATGAGCATCTCCACCCAGATACCTCACCTCTGGCTTGGGTCAGTCCCCAAATTCTTGCTTTCTTACACTTCCAGGTATCCCTTCTCTTGAAAGAGAGGAACTATCCTGAAGGGTGGGGAAGACTCTGAATGTAGCATTGAGGCCCATACAATCCAGGATTGTCCAAGAGCTGGGGTTGTCATCTTGCCTGGAGAGGGGTCAGTTCCATGCCTCCGTTTCCCCCCTCATCCAGCTGTAGATGAATAAAAGCTAAACATACTAGAGTTGTGGGTCTGTCTGTTTGCTACGTTGGCTCAAGGTGGAGTTTTTCTTTCCTATAAACATCTAGAGGAGACCAAAAACTCAGGCCAGAGAAAGGACACTTAGGATGGATCATCTTAAAAATGTTACAGTTATGAGAGAGGGGTTGGTAGTGCAAAGCCCCAATCCTGGTCCCTTCTGGCACTAACTTTAACTTTGAGACAAGAAAGGCTTACTTAGGGCCCATAACTAATTAGAATTTCCACAGACATGAGACTTATCCAGAATAGTCAGAGGCCAAGACAGGCTAGGGAGAGAGTGAAAATATAACACAGTAGTTTAAAATAGAACTAGTGGATTCAGATCATCTGGGTTTAAAGCTCAGTTCTGTCACTAACTGAAGATGTAACATTGAGATAATAATATTAATAATTAGTATTTAATAGTATTAAGTTAATTGACCACTCTATAGCCTCCATTTCTTCCTATAAAATGAAGATAATAATAACACCTACTTCATAAGGTTGTGGTAAAGTTGTAATAAAGATTAAGTGACACTGTAGTTTTGGAATGCTTGGAACAAGATTAGTGTTCAGTAAATATTAACTGCTAGAACTAGAGTGGGGTGAGACCAGACTGAGATGAAAAGTATGGGAAGCTCCCTGTCCCTCTGGAGACCTAGGTGGAGGAAGTCTGGGGAGAGGCTGAGTTGGTAGGCATCAGTCAGTATGGGGGAACCTGGAGATGCTCTGGACTGTGTCTGCAGGTATAGTGGAGGATGACAGTGAGAAGTAGAGGTGATAAAAAGATTACCTGAAGTTCTGCACATGGGATGTCAATATCAGCCAGAACCCCTGTCTCCCTGCCCTTTCCACCCATGTAGAGAACATGTGGCTCCAGTACTTAGCTTCAGGCAAAATCTCTAACATCATTTTATAAACTCTGTAGGGAACACTCTGACTTGTCCTATGGCATTAGGTGCCACAGAACAAAGCCTCCTCATTTTGATATTTGGACCACTCATAGCCTGTCAGTTGATACCTCCCCCAAGTTCACACAAAGTTTCCTGTCAGAATTTCCTCATGGAGGAGAGCCCTATTTAGAAAACAGCCCTGCTTCTACAACAGAGAAACCAGCTACCAGTCCTATCCCTTAACTAAGAATAGATAACCAAGGATCCTCAAGCAAATTAAAAGAAACTGCAGCATGAAAGAAAAAGACTAAAGTAAACAAATAAAACTACTGATCCCAGAGCAATTTGGGAATTTTGGAAACAAGAAAGAACTGCAGGAAAAAAATGATAATATTCTCAGTAAAATTCAAGAAGATACAGCATGAATAAAACAAGAGCTAGATACCACAAAACAGGAACAATCAGAGAAAAGAAAGACCCCTTAGAAATGGAAAATCAGTTGTTGAAATAAAAAAAAAAAGTCAACAGGACTGTGAAATAAAATTGAGGGAAGTTCCCAGAATGTAGGGGACAAAAAACAAAAACAAAAACAAAAAACAAAGAAACACAAGGTATGAGAGAAATTTTAAGAGAGAGAGATCAGCAGTTTCAACATCTGAATAATAGGAGTTCTAGATAGAGAGAACAGAAAAAAAATGAAAGAAGAATAGTTAAAAACACATTAGGAGTTAATTTTCCAAAACTGAAGGACTTCCAGAACAGATGCCCAGAACAGTGAACCCAGGAAGTGGTTACTCCCACCCAAGGGATTACTGTAGCCTCCTCACCCATCTTCTTGCTTCCCCCATTTGTCATCTTCCCTTTCACCGCCCCCTCCACCACCAGTATGTATTATGAATAGCCTGAGGGATCCTCATAAAACCAAAGTCAGGTCCTCTCCTACCTCTGCTCAAAAGTCTCCTGTTGATCCCACTGTGGCTTACAGGACCTGATAAAATTAAGCCCTGTTATCTATCTGACCTCATATTACTTCCCTCTCTGCCTTCCTCCACCACTCTAGCAACTTTGACCTTTATGCTCTCTAAAAATGTCAGGCAGGAGGAAAAAATGGTAGACACTGTCCTGTTCCAGGGCCTTTACGCTGACTGTTCTTTCATTTGAAATGTTCTATCCGCAGGTGTCCACTTGGTTAGCTCTCTCATGTTATGCAAGTCTTTGCTCATATTTGACCTTTTCAGTGAGTCTTTCTCTGACCAACCTATTTAAAACTACAATAATCTCCCACCCTCCCTGGCATTCCGCATTTCTTTTTACCATGATTTATTTTCCCCCCATAGCACCTACCACATTTTAACTTGTTGTACATTTTACTTCTTTATCTGATTATTTTTCTCTCTTGCGCTCACTAGAATATTTGCTCTTTGAGAGCAAGAATGTCTATCTTCACCACTGTGTAACCTCAGCATCTAAAACAGTGTATGGCACATAGTAGACATTCAAAAAATATTTATTGAATGAATGAATATGATAAAGGCAAATGACTCAAGGGAAAAGGAAAGGCTATTAGAAAGTGTGTGTGTGTGTGTGTGTGTGTGTGTAGTGTATAACTGAGAAAATCATGGTTCATATATAAAGCAAAATAAAGTATAACATGATTATAAGCCACTGACAGAATATAAGGGAGACTCTCTTCTACCTTGATAGTAGAAACATTCAGAAACATTCTTCTTTGAGAGGTCCAAAGACTGTGTCTTTGGACTTGTACAGAAGGAAGTGTGTTCTTGGCTCAGTACCCAGCTGGGTTTTGAAAAATATTTACATAGTCATGATAACGCAAATGTTATTTATTGGTTTTAAGGTTTTAGAGCCAACTTGGGGACAAAACATAAAAGACCTGGTCGTGGCTGCAGAACAGAATGTAAATGTTAATAACCTGAACAATGTAAAGGAAAGATGAAACTGACAAGTGAGTCATTGAATGGGCAGGGGGAGGGTAGTGACCCTAATATCCTTGTACTAAAATGTAGGCAGTTGAAATTATCTGTCAAAAATGGATGGAATAAGGAATGGAGGCTATATTTTTTCAAGTTATAAAATTAAGCAAGAACAAAAAAAAGGAATATCAATGTTTAAAAATGCAGGGGAGTGGACGGAAAATGAGGCAGTGTATGTACATACACAAAATCCTCATTGTCATAATGGGGAGACAATAGGATATTGTCTAAATTTTATAAACCAAGAAACAGATATATACATATTATCTACAGTTATAAAGGGAACTACCAACAGAACAACAACAACAGCAAGGGGTTTTTTTTCTTGTTGTTATTGTTTAAGTTTGCTTGGAGGGAGTGAGATGGAGATGGGGAGGGTTGAGGCAAGAGACTATTGGTTTTGATCATATGCTCTTCTGTAGTGTTTGATTTGTTGCCTTGTTCATGCATTACTTTATTTTCTTTTTTAGATTTTATTTATTTATTTAACAGAAAGAGACAGCGAGAGAGGGAACACAAGCAGCAGGAGTGGGAGAGGGAGAAGCAGGCTTCCCCCGGAGCAGGGAACCTGATGCTGTGCTCAATCCCAAGACGCTGGGATCATGACCTGTGTCAAAGGCAGACGCTTAATGACTGAGCCACCCAGGCACCCCTATGCATTACTTTAATAAAAATAAAATTCTAAAAACTTTATGTTGATCTCATAACAATAAAATAATTATATATCCTATGATACTTTATGATTGTTTCAAAGTGGGTATATGAAGATCTAGTACGATTCACCTCCATGGAAGACAAGCATACTGTAACGCACCACACATATGTTTATGATGAGAGTTGGAAAGGATATTCTCAGACCTAAAACACTGGAGGTAGTACAGCACATTGGTGAAGGCTCTGGTATTTGGCATTGTACCAACTTGGATTCAAGTCCTCTCTCTGCTGTTCACTAGTTGTTAGTTGCTTTGCCATGGGCAAGTTACTTCCCTTACCACCAAATTTTTCTTCTGTAAAATGAGGCTAATGCTCATATAGTAGAACTGAAAGTCCCTCAAGAGCAAGGACTATCTCTATAGAGAGGCTTAATATACAGTTGGTGCTCAGTGGCTATTGAATGGCCGGAACCTGCTTCACAGACTTGTGCTGAGAAAGGACTCAATGTGCAAAGAGCAGGGGAAAAAGAGTCCAAAAGTGGGTAGCCAGTTTCCTCATCTATGGGAAATCTGTCCTTGGTTTAACAAAATGAGGTCATTGTGATTGTGGGTAGATGGCTTTCTGGGCGTAGAGTATTACAAAATAAATTGTCCGGGGTGCCTGGGTGGCTCAGTGGGTTAAAGCCTCTGCCTTTAGCTCAGGTCATGATCCCAGGGTCTTGGGATCAAGCCCCGCATTGGGCTCTCTGCTCAGCAGGGAGCCTGCTTCCCCTTCTCTCTCTCTGCCTGCCTCTCTGCCTGCTTGTGATCTCTGTCTGTCAAATAAATAAATAAAAATCTTTAAAATTAAAAATAAATAAATAAATAAATAGTCCTGCACTTAAAAGGAAGAAAAAGAGAGATTCCACCAGCAGCTCATGATAGGGGACATAGGAATCTGAAAATTGGAAGTAGAAGAGTTGCCCCCTTCAGAGGCTGAAGGACAGAAAGGGCCCAACAGCAATGAGGAGTGGGGACCAGGAGAAGGGATCGTTAGTAGGCCTTTCCTAGTGATGGAAATGACTGAAAAAAGTGTGAAGAACAGGAAAGTCTGATGTCCAGTTTTAAGCTGATTGCTAGGCTATGTGGATTTAGATGACTAAAGACATGATAGGTATCCTTGGAAAGAAACCTTTGCCACCCACTTCCAGACTTATCTCTAAAATTTCCAAAATTTTGCAAAATTCAGAGGTACTTATTTTGCATAGTTTGGGGAAAGGAAAATATGTTAGGAGAGGGTTGGTGGTTAAGGATATTCTGGGTTTCCAATTTAAGCCTCAGCGATGTGAAATCTTAGATGTTCCTGGATTAGGCAGTTTCATCCTCTGACGTTCTGCACTAAGCCATCTTTAGCCTGCCTTTCCTTATCTCCTGAACAGAGCTGCTGGTAATAACTCACCTTTCCATCTTTGTCCCTAGGTGATATGTAGGACCCATATGATCTCAGGTATTTGCCTGCTGATGTATGGATGCTGGAAACTTGTCTGGGACTCAGTGATCTTGGATCTCAGTTTTATGGGTAGGTGCCAAAGATCAAAATATCTCAAGTGTTCACAAGGAGAAGATTGAAAGAAATTCCTCTGATCAAAGGGTGAAGATTGTGAATGGATTTGTCTTTTCTCTTCTGATAAGGTTTCTTCCTGTCCTCTGATTCTCCAGGTCATAAGATAAGGGTGGCTATGGTATTAGGTTAGGAAGATGGTGGTATTGAGAGTGGACTGGGGAAGTTTGGCTTCAAAAATCTTTGGGAATGCCTCGCCAATGGACTTGAACTGAGATTTTGCTTGAGTTCCTTGCTTGAATCCACTATCTCCTAAGCTTTCAACTGTGTATTCCTTTAAAGTTACTCCAGGATCCCAAAGGCCACAACTAGGACTTAAAATGCTCTGGAATTTAAAATGGTGGAAGTTGTAACAGAGGATATGTAACAGAGGGTGTTCTGTGGGGAAGAAATTGTACAAAGTCTCCTAAGCAAGAGAAAGCAGGGCTTATCTGGTAACAGTAAGTGTTTTGTTTGGTTGGAATATAGGTAGTGTTCAGAAAAACAACAAGAAAAAGGCTGAAAAGCTAGTTAGGGCTAGATTTTGGGAGAACCTTCAAATCAGGCTCAGGTATTTCTTGAAAGAGTAGTTTATACTCATTGTCTTGTATACCTCATCTCAGCTCACTGTAATCATGAAGCTACTGCATGGCATGGACTTCCAAGTAAAAATGGCTTAAATAAGACATACATATATTTATTTCACCCAAAAGAAATCTAGAGGGTAGGCAGTCCAAAGCCAGTATGGTGGCACTGTGAAATTGTTAAGAGACTCAGGTTCTTTTTAGTTTACTGCTCCACTATCCTTAGGATTTAACCCTAGTCTTCATGGCCTTTATTCAAGGAGGCCGTGTCCAGCTAAAACTCAAGATGTTTTATTACTAAGGAAGAAGATAAGAATGCCATAAATGTCTGTACTGAAATTATCCCCTCTAAGGTCACCAGAGACCGACTACCACCTGATTGTTATAATCCCTAGACATTTTTTCAGGACTTTTCTTGACCTCTTGATAGCATTCAACAATATTGACCCCTTCCTCCTTTTGAAATAATCTTTTCCCTTGGTTTTGTGACACTACTTTCTCCTGCTTTTCTCCCTATCTCTTTGGTCACTACCAACCTTCTCTCTCCTGGGCTCCGTTTCCGCCACCTATGCCATAGTCACTGCTGGTCTCCAGGGCTCTTCCCTAGGCCCCATCTCTTCTAGGGCTGCACAGTCTTCTCAGGTGCTAAAAGTGCTAGCTTACAGAACCATTTATATACTGATGACTTCTAAATCTGTAACTTCAGTCCAGACCTCTTTGCTAAGCTTCAGACATGTATATTCAACTGCCTGTGGAATATTTCTTCTTGGATGTCCCACAGGTATCTCAATATCAATGCCTAGTTCCCCTCTGTTAGTATTCCATATCTCAGTGAAATGGGTTACCACTGACACATTTGGTCTCTCAAATCAGATCCCTAAGAGTTCCCTTTGATACTTCTCTCCTTCTCACCTCTTTCCCCACACCCAATTATTCATAGTCTTTTTGCTTTTTTTACTTCTTTAATGTATTCTGAATTCAATTATTTCTCACTACCTCCATTCCTACCACTCTAGGCCAAACCACAATCATTGCTTACCTAGATGACTACTCACCCTCTTTCCAGGTAGACATCTAATCTATACTCCTTATGGATTAGGCAGCTAGGGTGTTGTCTCTAAAACACAAATCTGCATTGTATCAAAACCTAAAACCCTTCAAAAAACCTCTCAATGCTCTCAAGATCAAGGCCAAAGTCCTTATCTTGACATTCAAGGCTTTCTGTGATTTAGAAGCAATGAGAATTTGGGTACTAGAGCTGGAAGACAAGGAGGACCTGTGTCTAGCATGAAATAAAGCCCTGTGGATGGGGAAGGGAACCTAGGAGGCAAGAAAGTGGCAAACTGATAGAAACTTGGAGGAGCAACAATTCAGAGAAAGAGAGTCGTCAGGAGAACAGAGGCCTATCTTAAATGTGTGGGAAATGTGTGTGTGTGTGTATGTGTGTGTGTATGAATTATCTATAAAATGAAGGGATTGATGTTTTATTAGCTTAGTAAAGGAAAAGGGTACCTCATAAAACAGAAGATGTATGATGATTTGAATTACTTTTGAGTGTCAGAAAGGCATTGAATTTCTGTAACTGACCACTGTGCTGAATTTTATTATGGTTTCTAATAACTTTTTAGTTGATGGTCTTGGGTTGTCCAGGTCTGCATTCGTATTACTCAACAACTAATGATAATTTTGTCTCATCTTATTTTGCTCTTTTGAATAGACCCAACTACTTATGCAAATTTATTAGGTGATAAAAGTGTCATTTCGCATCAGTGGGAAAAAGAGATTCGCACATGGTATAAGGATAAGAAACTGATTTTGGAAAATAATTAAGCTGAACACTTACAAAACAGATTTTGGAATAATCAAATATTTAAATGTAGATATGGAAGTCATAAAAGTGCTTGAAAAAATAGGGATTGTAATATAGGAGTGTGGAAAGCATCTTTAAGCATGAAGCAGAGAAAGAGAAACAATCTAAGTGCCCATATCCGTGTATCCTGGACTGGTTAAATAAATTATGGGCCATCTATACAAGAAAAAATTATTCAGCTGTTAAGAAAAATGTGCACTATGGAAAGCTGTTTAGAATATATAATGGGGAAAAAGCAGGTCACAGAATAGTAGGTGTTGGATACCATTTGTGGGGAGAAAACCCAAATAATTAGTATATGAATCGAAAAAATCTGGAGGGATGTATATCAAAATGTTAGTAGTGGTTATTTCTGGGAAATAAGATAACGGTGGCCTTTTATTGGTATGTTACATATTTCTGCATTATTTGAATTTTCACAACACATTACCTTTGTAATAAGAAAAAAAAAGATATAAAAATAAATACATTCAATGAATGAATCGCTTTGAGAGGGTGATTTTAGTTGGAAGGTCTGCAGACTGAGCCTGGTACAGTGGCATAAACATGGGCTTTGGCGTCAGACAGCCCTGAGCGGGGCCCCATTGCCCCACCCCCAAGGAAGGAGGGGGGTGGCAGGGGGCTGCGGAAAGGGGCTGGGCTGGGCTGGCTGCAGCTCTAGTCCTGGAGGCTGAGACTTCGAGAGGGATTGAGAAAGGGCAGACTCATCCCGGACTTGCTCGAGGACAAGGTGAGGGGCGTTGAGATTTGGGTTTCCTGGCAGCCAGACAGCGATTTCAGTCCCCTCGAACCTATAGCCAGGCAGGTGGGCAATACTTACTGCACCACTGCAGCTGAGGGAGAGATGACCTGGAGCGGGATGTAGGCAACGAGGACTACAGAGGGTAGCAGGCGGTAAGGACTGGGAATCAGAGACTAGTGGGGGAGGAGAGGAACCAAGTTTGTGGGTGGCGGACTGGGAGGGGGAGGGGAATACAGAGGAAAAGTGGAATCCAGAGAAGAAAATAGAGAATGCAGAGAAGGGTTAAGGAATGCTAGGGAAAGGGGTGCACAGGTAACATGGGAGGATGTAAGGAAGGAGAATAAGGAATTCTGTGAGGTAAAATAGATAATGCGAGGGGTAACAGGGAGCAGGGAGCAAGGCAGAGGGAATACAGGGAGGGCGATAAGGAATAAGGAGCAGAGAAGGGGGAAGGGCAGACTGGCTGCGACCGAGGCCCCCTAGGGAGGCGGAAAGGGGCGGGACCACTTCCGGTCTGGAGCCGGGAGGGCAGTCTAGGAGTTTTGGAGGGGCTTGGAGAGTGGACGCACTCTGAAAATTAAGGAGAAGGAGGTGAGCTGCGGGGCCCGGCTCTGGATTACAGCCCAGTAGGGATCGGCCCCACCCTTTGGGATCTGGAGAAAACCTGCCGTAGGGACCGGATCATACCGGATCCATCCGGATGGGAAGGGAGGGTGCTGAACCCGGTTTGGCTGAGCCCAAGATGGAATCTCTGGCTCCATTCTGATTTGAGGAGGGGGTGTATTAAAGAAGGGGCGGAACCAAGATGCGCTTTGCCCCTGGCTGGAGGGGGCGTGTTGTGAAAAAGGGCGGGACCGGGCTGTAGCGTGGATTTGGGGTGGGTGTGAGGAGGGGAGGGGCCAAGACCACCAGACTCTGCGAAGATTTTAGAGGGAGCCATGTGGGGGAGGGGGCGGGACTGAATGGTACTGCGGACCTGGAGCAGGGAGTGTGTTGGAAGGGGTGGTGGACTGAGTCCGGACCCCTGCGCATGCGTACTGTGGATCACTAAGAAGGGGCGTGTAGAGAAAAGACGGCATAGAGACGGGGCAGCTGCCGAATGCGCATGTGCACGGTGGACATCAAAAGAAAGCCTGTGCTGGGAGAGCGGGCCGGGGGGTGAGGTGGGCCCTGCAGCGAATGCGCATGCGCATTGTTGGCCTGCGGCTGGGGGGTGGGGGTTGCACTAGGAAAAGGGGCGGGGTCCTTAGAGCTGCCGCGCTGGCACATCTTCCTGGAGAAGGGGAGGGTGCGGCTGCGGAGAATTGGGATCTAGAAGCTTTGGATTACTGAATCTGAGAACGGAGTCATTGGGGCTGGGGGAGGGGTTTGGGATTGGGGCCCTGGGGAAAGTGAGGATCAGCTTCCAGGCAGAACAGGAAAGGACGATCAGGAGCCAGCCCCCCCCCCACTTTGACACAGGCCTTCTCTTCTCAGGCTCAGCTCTTGCCAGGCCAACTTGAGACATGTCTGACACAAGCGAGAGAGCTACGGGTCCAACCCGCTTCCAGGTAAGGCTTCTTTCTCTCCTCTCCCTTGCTACTTTTCTTCAGCCCCTGTTCCTGCCTTAGTTCCCTTGGCACCACCCCTCCCATCCTTGTCCTTCTTTACCCACTTAACTGCCTGGGTGCCCCCCCCCCCCCCCCCCCAGTAGAGGGAGGGAGGAAAGTAGGAAGGAATGAAGGATGGAGAAAAGAAGGAGGGAGGGCAGGCCTGCCCTTCTTCTGCCATCGCCACCTGCTCAGAGGAAAGAGAGGCCTTGTTGGGGTTAGGTGGGCAGAGCACACTGTAAGGAGGAGTTAGTATAGGTCAGAGGAGTGAGGCCCTGGAATATTGGAGCCATTCGCCTAGTTAGGGGTGGGGAGGTCTGTGAGCTTTCCTGCTTCCTCATGCAGACTGAAGCTTCAGAGAAGGACAGTGGCTTGAAGATACAGACCCTACTGACAGTGACCCAGAACTTGGAGGTCTCAGAGACACCGAAGACTTCAAAGGCACCAGAGGTCTCAGAAGCCATGAAGGTGTCAAATGCTGCAGGAGTCTCAAAGGCCACAGAGGCCTCAAAGGCCCCAGAGGCTCAGAAGGCAGCTGCCACTCAGGCCTTACCTACCACTAAGCTGACTGATACCCAGGTTCTGGCAGTTGAAAAGAAGAGTCCAGCAGCTGACACCAAGATGCAGAGTGCTGACCCTCAGCCTGTGACAATGCCTGCCACTGAGACCAAAACGGTCAGCTGTGTGGCTGATACGAAGGTGGTTACAAAGGCCCTGGATACTGAGGCTCCTGCCTCTCAGGCTTTGGCAGATGAACCCAAGCCTGAGGGTGCAGCTGCTCAGGCTCAGGAGAATCAGGATACTCGGCCCAAGGTCAAGGCCAAGAAAGCCAGAAAGGTAAGACCTCTATAATCACCAGTCTTTACTTTCTGCTTCTTTCAGTTGGTTCATTTGTTCTGCAAACATTTAGAAAGTTCCCTGTGCTCGTTAAGGCTGGTGGGGGGGAACAACAAGAGGAATGTGATGTACTTTCTCTCTGCAGAGTTCAGAGACTCAGAGAGAATTGAGATAGTACACGTAGCTGCAATGTGAAAGTAAAGTGGTTTATATTTCCATAGTAGCTACCATGTGTTAGACCTTGAGCTAGACGCATTCATACAGGTTATTTCATTAAATCCTGAAAGTAATCCAGTTTTATAGAAAAGAAAGCTGAGTCCCAGAGAAGTGGGGTGACTTTTCAAGGGTGGTACAAGCAGAGCCAGTGGTAGACATAGGAAGAGGAGAATCCTCGGGCCCCACCCTTAGGTTGCTCCAGGCCTGGTGGAGAGATGAAATTCCTGCATGGGAGTCAGTGAAAAAGCCAAGACTCAACATGGCCAGTGTCTAGTCAAGGTGTTACTCTAGGGGTGGGATTAAGGGGCCTTCTAGAAGAGATAAGATGAGGGAAAAGAACCATCTACTTCATCTGACAATATTGAACTTCCTCTCTGTTGATGCAGGTGAAACATCTGAATGGTGAAGACGACGGAAACAGTGATCAGAGTCAGGCTTCTGGAACCACAGCTGGCCGAAGGGTCTCAAAGGCCCTAATGGCCTCAATGGCCCGCAGGGCTTCAAGGGGCCCCATAGCCTTTTGGGCCCGCAGGGCATCAAGGACTCGGTTGGCTGCTTGGGCCCGGAGAGCTTTGCTCTCCCTGAGATCACCTAAGGCCCGTAGGGGCAAGGCTCGCCGTCGAGCTGCCAAGCTCCAGTCATCCCAAGAGCCTGAAGCACCACCACCTCGAGATGTGGCCCTTTTGCAGGGGAGGGTAAGAACCCTGTTTTCTCCATTCTGCCGTATTTACTTCCTTGCCTGTTTTTTCTGTCTTCTCAAATGTTCTGCAAACATATTTTGATCTTTCTACCTTTTTTTTTCCCTTTCCCAGGCAAATGATTTGGTGAAGTATCTCTTGGTTAAAGACCAGACGAAGATTCCCATCAAACGCTCAGGTAGAGTCATGCTAACCCTCCCCCTAAGCTGTGCCCTCCACTGCCCTCTTTCCCATGTGCTGAGGACATTCCTTGCCCTTATGATTCTACCTTTGTACTCCCAGAGTTCTAATTTGGTAGTGCTAGCATCTCTGTTCATTACTTCAGAACCTGTTTGTGCCACCCACAGCAGGGTTGGCAGAGGGTCTTTAGCTTGGATTTGGGGCCACCTGGCTTCTCTTCAGCTCAGGTGCTTGCAACACTCTCCCCTTGCAGACATGCTGAAGGACATCATCAAAGAATACACTGATGTGTACCCTGAAATCATTGAACGAGCAGGCTATTCCTTGGAGAAGGTGAAGGGGCAGCCATGGGGGATGGATGCAGTGGGGAAGCATCAAACTGAACAAGTGCACATGTCTGTTCTGGGGTGGGACCACAGAGGCTCACTAATTCAGCCCTATCACTGTGTGAATGGATAGACAGGAAGGAGCCTCCCCATAACCAGAGTGCCTAAGGAGGGACATAGACTAGTCCAGGGTCACATAGCAAGTCTCTTAAAAGCACGGCTAGGACCCAAGCCACCCAACTTAGTCCTGCTTCTGTCTGCTGCTGGAGATGTCCTGTAATGTATTTTACATGCTCTCATCTTCCTTCCATTCCCCATTCTCTGTCTCCTTAGATTTCCACTAATCACAGAGATGATGCTGAGAACAATAGTAGATTTCTTACCTGTTTGCTGTGTGCCAACCACTTAGGTTTATCTACATTATCTCACTTACCAACCTCCCTTCACACAACACACACTCACAACCACACCCGCATCCACACCCATACACACCTAAGTACATGGGAGCTGTGGGATGCTCAGGAAGCTGAATTTGTGATCTTAACAAGCTGTTTTCTCCATCCTAGGTATTTGGGATTCAGTTGAAGGAAATCGATAAGAATGACCACTTGTACATTCTTCTCAGCACCTTAGAGCCCACTGATGCAGGCATACTGGGAACGTAAGCTGGGAAAGAGCTGGGGTGGGAGACTCTGCTTTTGTCTATGGCACTACCCCATTCCTGTCATCTCTCTCCATGGTCCCTTGGAGAGGTAGGAAGACAGGACTTAAAAAGTCCTTGTTCCAGTTCTGTCACATAGTTGGAGCCCTGCACATGCTAACGGTGCTTTATTATGATTGACTGAAGGGTGTAGCATCCTGGAGCAGTGCATTCTTCCTGTCAGGTTTTCTGTTTCTTCAGAAACTTCCCAGGAAAGCAGACCTGTCATTGCTTGTCTCTTTCTACTGGCTTTGGTAGAATGCTTCTCAAGGAAGGACTTCCTGGTGTGGGTGAATCATGATGCTTGAAGGGCAGCAGTATCACTGGGGCTTTGTCTAGAATTCTTTTGGGGTAGAGGGGTCTAGCAGAGAAAGAAGGGACTCACTTTGGCTGGGTCCCTGGGTTGTCCTAGGTTGACAGGCATTCTTCTTCCAACCTCTTGGCAACCTGGGGTGGAGGATTGGATTTTCCCATTCTACTCTATAGGAGACGGAGACTCAAGAGTCTAAGTGCTTTGCTCAGGGTCACGTAGAGCTTGAAGCATAGACTAGGCAGAATTCTGTCATGTCTCAGGAATCTGGGAGAGGATAGCCTAGTGATCTGGCTGGTGTGTTTTTGCAGATGGCTGCTGGACATAAACCTTTTCTCTACTCTGTTATTTCCCTAGGACTAAGGATTCACCAAAGCTAGGTCTCCTCATGGTGCTTCTTAGCATCATCTTTATGAATGGAAATCGGTCCAGTGAGGGTGAGTGGGTAGGCATGCAGCTGAATGGGTGGCCACAGTTGGAATTCCACATGCTCATTTTCTGTCCCTGTCTCCTCTTGCCTCCTCTTGCAGCTGTCATCTGGGAGGTGCTGCGCAAGCTGGGGCTGCGCCCTGGGTATGATTGGGCTCTCTCAGTGCTTGCTGTCCGTGTTGTCGTTTGGAAAGAAAGGATGGTTCCAGGATTGCATCAGTCTGGTGGTCTGGTGGAATGGGTGGGGGTGCTGGTAAAGGGTCAAGGGTTCCCACCTAGTTGGATGGGGAAATGGTCCCAAACTTTTCCCCCTGTCTCACTATCTCTTGGGCTTCTATGGAGTTTTCCTCTTGTGCTGGTAACTTCTTTTCCATGTTGAAAATGTCTCTGTATACATCTGGGAAGTGCCATATATGATTGATTGATTGACTGATAGATTGATGGATTTTTCTTTCTCTGCTGTCAGGATACATCACTCACTTTTTGGGGATGTGAAGAAGCTTATTACTGATGAGTTTGTGAAGCAGAAGTAAGTATGTGTCATGATGGTGTGTTCCATGTGTTTTGCTTATTTCAGAACTGAGTAATTAACCTATGGGTGTGTGTGTGTGTGTGTGTGTGTGTGTGTGTGTGTGTGCGCGCGCGCGCACGTGCATGCGCATGCGCAGGTGGTAGGTAGCTTATTCCTGACATAGTGAGAGGGAACAGAAGGACACATTTCCTGACCTACATGTACTTTCACATATGCTTTTGGAGCAGTTTTTCAAGGTAGGAATTGTCATCACCAGTGTTGTCCATATTAGTAAACTGAGGTTCAGAGCAGTGAAGTAATTTGCTCAAGTAAATTGCTACATAGGTAGCAAATCTAAATATATTTAGATCCTGGCCCCAATGCCTAGGGTTTTTTTTTTTTTTACTGTGCCAACCAGGGCTTTATAGAAATTAATCTCCATAAAGAAACGCTGTAGAGTGACAGATTTAGGCAGCCAGGTACTGTGCTAGGGACTTGACTTGTGTATCTCACTTCAGTTTTGTAACTACCCCGCAGAATAGGTACTGCCATCCCATCCCCACTTTTAGTTGAGGGACCTGGGTCTCAGAGAGTGGAAGTCTGATTATGGCCCTGGCTGGTAAGGGGCCAATTTGGTCATGGAGCCCTCCTGACTTTTTGGCCAGGGCCTACCATACCCTTTATCCTTAGCACATGCCATACACTCACATGCATGCAGTCGGAAATATGCACAAAGTACGCTACTCTTGGTGGACTGTTTCTTCCCTTTACAGTAATTTTCTATGGTAGATTGTCGCAGGGCTCACCAGGTCATGGACATTCCCCAGTGGTAGGGTGTGCTTAGAGCAGGGGGCCTAAACAAATGGCTCTTCTGTTTATAACACACCCAACAAGAATCTGGGTCCATTGTGACAAGGGACACAAAACTTGTAGCCTTCTTATGAACATATAGCCTACACATGTCCCACCCCACACCTCCAAATGGCTTCTGGACAGGACCAATGGGACAGGGCTCAATATTGGAAGAAAAGCTATAGTACTTAGTGGGAGAGGTTGCCACTTAGAACCTATCCAGTCCTACATGGGTGGGCTATGGTTGTCTTAGACATAAAGGCTTTTAACTTCTCTTTTCAAGGTATTTGGACTATGCCAGAGTCCCTAATAGCAATCCGCCTGAGTATGAGTTCTTCTGGGGCCTGCGCTCTTACTATGAGACCAGCAAGATGAAAGTCCTCAAGTTTGCCTGCAAGGTAATTGGATAGCTGCCCAAGCTTGGCATAGCAAGAGCATAGGGTGCTGTGGGCTAGGGCAGGCTGTGCATAGAGCCACTTGCAGCTCATATGTGAACATTCTGAAGCTTCTGCTTCTGGGCCAAATGTTTAGCTGATTGTACAACTAACACGTCCTTTCCCTAGACCAGATTAGAACAATCAGGCTCAGAGAGGTTGTTAGGTAACGTGTCCAAGGTCCCAGAGCTAATAAGTGTCAGAACAGGATGGAATAAAGTACATAACTATTAGTAGTATTTATTATATCATTACTATTGTGTAGAGCATGCAGCATGGTGCCTGGCATAGTTAGGTGCTCAGTTCTTGGATTCTGATCCCTCTGATGGTGGTTATTTCTGTTTCAGGTACAAAAGAAGGATCCCAAAGAATGGGCAGCTCAGTACCGAGAGGCAATGGAAGCAGATATGAAGGCTGCTGCTGAGGCTGCAGCTGAAGCCAAGGCGAGAGCTGAGATCAGAGCTCGAATGGGCATTGGGCTTGGCTCTGAAAATGCTGCTGGGCCCTGCAACTGGGACGAAGCTGATATTGGACCCTGGGCCAAAGCCCGGATCCAGGCAGGAGCTGAAGCTAAAGCCAAAGGCCAAGAGAGTGGTGGTGCTAGCTCTGGGGCTAGTGCCAGTACTAGTGCCAGCGGTGGCTTCAGTGCCAGTGCCAGCCTGACCGCCACTCTCACGTTTGGGCTTTTTGCGGGCCTCAGCGGAGCAGGTGCCAGCACAAGTGGCAGCTCTGGTGCCTGTGGTTTCTCCTATAAGTGAGATTTCAGGTATCTACTTAGACTGGATTGGGACAGCTGGGGCTTATAGGGTTGGGGTAAGGAGCTGGCTGGCTATAGGAAGGCCAAGGTTGCAGGACCATATGGAGCATGTGGGAAAACCCCACTCCTGGCATTTTGTCCCTTCCCTTTTGGTGACTCTCAGTTGACTTTTTGCATTTCTTTTACTTGTGTTTTCAGATATTCCTAATCCCAGCAGTTCTTCTCTTCAAGCCAGGGTGCATCCTCAGAAACCTACTCAACACAGCACCTCTGGGCAGCCACTATCAATCAATTGAAGTTGATATTCTACATTAAATCTATTTGCCATTTCTGAGTTTATTGCTCTTTTTTTTTTGGTGGGCTGTCATATTTTGGTATCACATTTAAAAATAAATCTGTGTTTACTAGATTCAGGGGAGCAAGATTAGCATCTCTCTGGGATAGCTTGGTCCGCATCTCTAGTCTGCAATGTAGGCAGCATTGCAGTAGGGTGGGGAGTCATGAAGATTCTGAGCACAGAGGACACACTTTGAAGAGCCCTGAGGTGGGCAAATCAAGCAGAAAGCAGAGGTAGAGGAGACTGGACATCAAATACAGACTCTCGTTTTGAGAAATTTGGATGATAATGGGAGGAGAGGTAGCTAATGGGAGATACAGGAACAAATGATGATTTTCTTGGGAAAGGAGAGAAAGGCTTGAGCAGGCAGAAGCCAATAAAAAGGGAGATGTCAAAGATTGAATCGGGTAGCCCTGAGAAGGTGGGAGGGTAAGGCCTGGGGGAATAGACTATCCAGAAAGGATTTGGAAAGAGGACTGTGGAAAGATGTCAGGCAGAGGGGATGCTCCAATATAGGATGGAGCTCTTGATTTTTGGGAGACCTTTCCCCCATAGTAAGGTGCCAGCAATCTTGGAATCAAAAGATGAATTAATTTATCTCAAGATTTTGGTTCTGAAATAAGGAAATTAGATTGAGGGCACTTGAGTATGTGGGTCTGCATCTTCATTACTGTGTGCATAGTATCTGACATAGTAGATACACAGAATAGTGGAAGAGATAGATCATGGGACCCAGGCAGGCTTGGGGAGGTAGATGAGGAAATTGTGTGATGAATTGGGAGACTGTAGGAGTTTATGGGCAGGAGTCTCAGTGAAGTCTGAACAGGGCAGAATGTTAAGTAAATATACCAAGTACCTGCTCTATGTCTGGCAGTGTTCTAGGGATCTGGGAAGGGGTATTGAGAAAACTGGAAAGATGATGTGGGGGACTAGTCATATGGTCAGACAGTGGGACAATTTTATTTAAGAAGACAGAGTGGAGAGAACTCTGAGTGGTATAAGGTCCAAGGATTGGGTGTGTAAGGGGGAGAGAAGATGGCATTTTCTGGAGATGAAGGGTCAATGGCCTGGGGTGCCAGGGTGTTGGTTGGGTTATCCATGTGGACAGTGAAATCACCAAGGATGGTGGTAGGAGTTGGGGTAGAGAGGAACATTTGGAACCAGATGCCCAAGTATACTTGTGTGGTTGAAGGTGTCCTCTCAGCTACACTGCCCACTAAGACATAAGGCCTGCAGGTGATCAGAGATTGACCTTCACCCTATTTTGGGGAGTATTTCCCTGGACCTTTCTCTCCAGGAAGCCCCCAGCATCTAATCCTCCAATACCAGACCCCTAATCACTGGGACAGAATCTTATGGTGGACCTAGTAATAGCTGCCTCTTACCTCCTATAGACTAAGCAATAAAAGATCTAAAAACAAACAAAAAAACCCCCACCACTTCCATTTAAAGCAAGGCAGCTCCTTGCCTATGGCCATGAATCCAGACTTGCTTTTGCTCTTGAGGTGTTCTTCACAGGAAGCAGAGGTTCTTCCATTGAGTTCATAGACCCTGGCTTCCTCGGGGGCTGGGTAGTACCTGGAAGAGGTAGACAAAGTCAGGGAGAGCTTAGGCTTAGGAAGGACTCTAGTGGATGGATACTGTGACCAGGGCCCCCCTCAGATTCTCAGGTAATGTCCATTTGAAGATAGAATGGGGCAGTGATGGGAGCTGGCAAGGAACTTGGGGATTATAATTCTAATAATTAAGTTAATAGTGCTTGATAGAGATAAGGGTATATCATAGTCATGGGAGAACTCCACCCTTTCCACTTCCCTGGGCAGATCACTGGGGCTTGCAGGGCTCTCCATCTCTTCTCCCTTAATGCAAGGCCTAGAATTTGAGAGGACAAGAGGTTGGCTTATTCCTTCCCAAATGTAAGGACTGAAGGCATGTAGGGCAGGAGGGAAGAGATGAAGTCTGGTTCCAGGCAAGTGGGGAGTGGCCAGAGCAGGGAAGAGGAAATGGAGATAGACTCCAGTTCATATTTTTGCCAGTTGTCAGCTTGGAGGCCATTACTGCAATGAATGAATTCCCACAATTTTAATTCTTTGTTTCAGTACATATTAAATTCCAAATAAGTCTGGATTATATTGTATGTCTTCCCCTTGGCTAAGAGATGGAAGACCTCCTAGAGCAGTTTCTCTACCTGTTTTTCATTATAACTCCTTAAGAAGGGTTTTTAGACATTTTTGTCCTAATTGCTATTGCATGAATAGCAATTCATTAAATTTCGATACCACAGATATGTTGTATATATATTTAATAATTTTATACTTGTGCTTTATACATAAAACATTTTTTATTAAATACAGGATTAGTGGTGACTAAAATGTGTAAGTTAAAAGTTTAAAAATCATAAAGGCTATTAACATTTAACTTTATAACTATTTGCCGAACAACTCTTGTTGTTTTAAATATTTTAAAATATTTTTAAAAAGATTTTTATTTATGTATTTGTCAGAGAGAACCAGAGAGAGCATGCACAAGCAGGGGGAGCAGCAGGCAGAGGGAGAGGGAGAAGGAGGCTCCCCACTGAGCAGAGAGCCTGATGTAGTATTCAATCCCAGGACCCTGGGATCATGACCTGAGCCTAAGGCAGACTCTTAACAGAATGAGCCACCTAGTCATCTGTATTTGCTAAAAATTTTAAATGCAATTTTTTTACATTATAATGTAATTTACATGGTAACATATCAAATTACATATAAAAATAAGCCATTTATTTTAAGTAGGCTCCACACCCAATGTGAGGTTTGAACTCATGACCTTGAGATCAAGAGTCACACGTTCTACCAACCGAGCCAGCCAGGTACCCCTGAATATTAGTCATTTTCATTTTTATTTTTATTTTTATTTTTTTCAGCCATTTTAACAACAGATATGATAGCAGTGTAATACATTTTTTTAAAAAGTTATTCACAACTTATTTTTCTAGCAAAAGTAAAACAATTGGAAATTTAATTTATAACTATTTTTAGTGAACTTAATTTTTAAGTGTTGCTTGATACGAGAAAATAAGTAGCTGCTCGATATTCACTCAGGTATTAACAGTTTTTCTTTTCAGTACCTGACATAATTAATGATGGTTTGAATAACTTTTGTAGAATTAAATAGAAACTATTTTAATTTAATTCTCAAAGCCCAAATAACATAAGGGCACTGAGGATCAAAGGCAGTCAATGGCAGCCAACAGGCACTCACAGGCTACTTCTCACTGTATGACTGCATAGGAGCAATGGATTGAAAGTCCTCCAGTCACAGCCATCTATTCCCTGAGATTTTGTAACGCTAACCTTGCATACGTTTTGTGTATCTTCCATGACTTCAGCGTTGCTGCTCATGTGATAGCCAAGAAAATCCAGTAAGAGAAATTTAAAACTGAGGAATAAGATTTTTATCCGGTAGGCTTGAGCCTTAGAGGGTCACAAACTATTACAATAGTTGATTATTGTTGCCTCCCCAAGAGCCAATTTTCACCCCTTTGGGGGTGATTACTCGCCACCCCTCCCCCTCCACCCCCACATTGAAAATGCAAGCCCTAGAGTAATATTTCCTTTGGAATGAATAAAGCAAGATAGAATGAATTCTGGGTACCCAGTAAAGGGGGGTTGGGGGGAGAGAGAGAGAGAGATTGAGAGAGAGAAAACAAGAAACATCTACTAGAGATCAAGCATTTGTGAGAACAAAATGGATAGCAAACTTTTCCCCAAACTTACACTCTCAAAAATGCCTTTATTCAACATAATGCTACTAAATCATGTATAAACACTCACCCCTTCTCCAAAAGGAGATTACCACAAATCTTATCACCCACTATCTCCAGCTCCAAGTCCGGTAATCTTGGATGATATCCTTTCCTATTCTAGTTACCTTGCAACACTTTCTAGCTATGCTACAAGCTATGAACTAAATTGTAGGTTGAACCACCATGCACACACTATGTTCTACAATGGGGCAAAGATGAAGAGGATGGAAATAAATTACACAGAGAGAGAGAGAGCAAAAAAGGAAATAAAGAGGATGGTTATAGTCTTTGTTACTGAAACTAGCCTAATTTCAGTACTCTCTAAGTATTTTATTGCATTATTGTTATTGCTATCAGTTCTCTAGTCTTATTCCTTCCCAGTCTTGGACCATCTGACCAGAGTGTTAGCTGGTATTGATTGTGTGCCTGGCCAGGTCACTTTGTGGATAAGGAGATCAACCAGATGCATGGCTCCGAGTTTTGCTGCCACCACATTCTTCCCCTCCTCCTCCTTCTCCTTCTCTCCCTCCCCCTCCTCCTCCTCCTCCTTCTTCTGATAAGAACAATTTATTTATAATCTTATAGTTTTAAAATCTTGTATTATTTAGTTTTATTATGAAATATGGATTAGCATTATTTGACAAAAAGAGGTTTTAATTGACAAGGCCCTTTGTTTAGAGTGCTGGTATGTGACCGTTACATGCTATGTGCCATTTGTCTTCCTTACTCTCACTTTAATGGTCCTATTAGCACATCAAGAGTGTTCACATAATTTGTCTACATTTCCTTATAATTTATGCCATCATTCCAAGGAGGAAACCCAATGCAAGAGAAACATGGCACACATTTTCAATTAATGAATCCTGTCTAATGACTTTAAAGCATTTCATTTACAAAATCAGCTTCTATTAAGATGTCAATAGATCTATTTGATGTTAAATGCAAAATTGGGTCTATCAAATATGAGGATTTCAACTATAATCCATAATTTTAAGTGTCTTTTTCCCCCAGATTTATTCTTAAGCAGTTTTTTTTTATTGTGTTATGTTAGTCAACATACGATACATCATTTTGCCTTCTAAGAGGATTTCTCTTCCTTACTTCCCATTAGGGTCATGCCTGAATGGAGCAATTAACACTACAGCTGTCAACTTCCACCTAGTTCCTCCTTAACCAGCAGCAGCACCTGCAAACCACATGCTTTTGGATTTTTTCTTCTTCAGTAAACTGGTTATTGGGAACTACCCACAAAGATCTAGGTCTGAACTGACAGAGAGCAAGCAGTGTGGCAGGAGTAGGTGTTTTGGGAGTGCAAACCTCCTGTAACTCATTTGTTCTTTCAGGACCTTCTCCAGACTGGTTTGTTTGTTTGTTTTAAAGATTTTATTTATTTGACAGAAAGAGATCACAAGTAGGCAGAGAGGCAGGCAGAGAGAGAGAGAGGAAGGGAAGCAGACTTTCTGCTGAGCAGAGAGCCCGATGCGGGGCTCAATCCCAAGACCCTGAGATCATGACCTGAGCCGAAGGCAGAGGCTTTAACCCACTGAGCCACTCAGGTGCTCCTCCAGACTGGTTTTGTTTATACCACTGTCCTTTGCTGATGGAGTGTTGTTATTGCCTGCCCAACTTTCTGGCTTGGTGGATCAGATGGCACCACGCCCAAGATGGGCAGCTCAGTTTGCATGGTCACTTGGGATCCCAAGGTTAGGTATTCAAGCTCTACCAGGACCAGTAATTTAACTTTGCTAAATTAGTCATCAGGTGCTAGGAGTTGTTTCTTAAATGGAGAGTATTATTTGACAAAGTGCATGACTTTTGCTTCAAAACTCTAGAGGCTTGTGTTTTGATTTTCCTTTTGGGGTTTGTCAGAGGCTCCATATAGCATCCCAATCTGTCACAGACACCCACTCAACTCACTCAGACATTTACTTGTTTATTAAACAAACATGCATTAGAGACTACAGTATTCATGGGTCTCAGAGCGTCCCATTTTCAACACACAACCAGTCCAGTGAAGGAAAAAATGACAGCACCAAAAGAAACCGTGAAGAGCTATGAGTCCAAATGAGCAAGTGATTCACTCTTCTTTTGCAAAGGCATGTTATTATTAGTCACAGATGGTGTGTGACGAACATCAGCACAAATGCATAGACATAAGCATACATGTTTAAATATAGGTATTATGTACACATGTTCTGATTATGGATTATGAGTCAGCAGTCAGTGTCCTCTGGTAGAAGGAGCCCTTGATTGGGAAGTAGGCAACAGGGGTTAAACTGTTCTAGCTTCCTTACATGGTCCCTATGTACCTAAGACACATCCCTTCTTCTCTCTCAGCTTGGATCTCCTACCTGTAAGGTGTGAACAACATTAGTTCACACAGCCTGGTCCTGTGTGATAGTGGATGAGACGTTGGATAGTGGATGAAAAGAAGCACCTAGAGTGCTCCCTGATCCACACTGGGTGACATCTTCTGTGATTAATTATTGGTGACACTCAATGGGAAAGTATTTTGAAAACTGCATTGTGCACTGTGCACATAAGTATGAAGGTTGGTGCCAGGCATTTACCCGTACATGCACACATTTGTGTGCAAGGGCAGTATGCATTGTGGAGATGGCCATGTGTCCAAACTGGGTATTGAGCTGTGTGGGCAAAGCCATAGCTGGCCCCAACCAAGAGACTCCTGGCAACAGGTGGTGCCATAGGGAAAGGGTGATGCCACCAGTACCCTCTATTCTGCTCTGAGGAGTAAGACGGGTGGGAGTCAAAGGTCTGAGTCCACCTCAAGGGGAGCCTGCCAGTCTGAAGGTAAGAGAAAGGGAGCCATGAGGACCAGGCCTTCCAGTGCAGTGCCTTGCTTAGGACACTACCACTTCTGCAGTGGGGGATGATGAGGGACAGGCAGGAAAGCCTGGTTTTCAATCCTAACTCTTTTTTACTGGTTACATGACCCGGGGCTGCTCTTTTCTCCTCCCTGGGCCTCAGCTTCCTCAGGTTTCACAAACTGTTAATGGTAATGCCCACCCCACAAAGCTGTTATAAAGATTGAGTGAGGCCACACTTGTGGAAGCAGATGGTGCTGTGACTGTGCACATTTGCCCAATAAAAGAGAGTGCTCCCTTCTTCCTGCACCCCATTTCCCATTGGTTCTACCCAAGCCATCCTCCCAGCAAGAACAATACCTGTGTTAACAAGCCCAACCACAGGGACAACACTAAGGAAAATGTGTGCCTTATTTTATTTTATAACCGTAATGTGCAGGTTACTATGCTTGGTTGGAGAGAAGAGATTCATGCCATAGTCAGAGATGGGCCAGAACTGGGAAAGATGGAGCACAAGGCACAGTGACCGGTCTGGGAAGGCAGAAGAGGACAGGGGAAGGCTTCCTAGACCAAATCATGCAGGAGCTGGGCCATAGAAGGGGGTAAGGGAGAGAGGGCAGGAAAAGAGCAGTAACTGGTGGGTGACAAGTGCTGAGAGTGGGACGGCCTGAAGTGGGAGTGGGGGCTGTGGCATCAGCCCTGAGTAAGGGAGAAAATAGATTCAAGGATGCAGCATATCAGGGCAGCTGTCAGGGCATGTGATGGTCACTAGCTGACAGAGGAGGGCAGCCTAGGTGGGGGAAACTGCACAAGAAAAGGCACAGAATTGTGAGAGACAGAGGAGGGGAACCAGTCAGGCAGGGGTGAGGGGTGCTCACTGTAATGGGGCTGGAGGAGCAGCCAGACCTGGGCAACCTGAAGTGCCAACACCAAGCTAAACAGAGGTGCAGATGCTGTTAGCACATGGGAGCCTTTTAAGGATAGATCAAGATAGAGCGACTGATTAGGTGGAAAAGCAGGTGTGACCAGAACCTGATTTTATCCTGTCACTGAGTCCTCCCATCCTTAGGCAGTGGCTGTACCACCCACCCGCAGCCTACCTGGGCCAGCTCAGCCAATGCCTTGTGGTGCATGTGGTCCTTCCTACCTGCTTGCTCTGAGCTGAGAGGCCAGAGTCACCTCTGACATGAACTCTGAAGTTGACCTCACTCTTACCATGCTGGCATACATTGGTGGAGTCCGTGTAACTTGGGTGTTCCTAATATAGTAGACTTCGTGGCACTGGATGTGATCCTGCACTCAGTTCACCAGGTAATGTGAGCTCACTAGAAGATCTTGATGTAGAACAGATTACTGGGCCTCCCTAATCAGGAACAAAGGCAGCTCAGGAGATTATGGTACTGGGCTCTCTTCATTATTTCCCATTTGCTCCTCTTGAACCATGTCTATCCCATTCTGTGCCCTAGGATAATGACTTTTCTTGATTGATCCTTCCGGCTCCCTTGTTCTGCAAAGAAGACAAATTGGCATGAGATGGAGGATGATCAGAGAATTTAAAGTATTTATTCTCACGTATTCCTACCCACTGGGTTGTCTCTTGACCTTGTCTGAGGCCCCCTAACAACGGCCATAAACTCCTGTGGGCAGCCCATGTCCCCATTTATAAAATTCACCTCTTTCTTATAACCTATTCCCTTGATCCTTCAATTTTTTGGAGTGGAAATGACTTTTAGCTGATTAGTCCTTGGGTATCTGGCCATCCCTTGTACGTTCCCTTAACTCTACCCACCTCTGAATTATGTCTTCACTAATTTATCCTCAGTTACCACTGAGTGTGCCATCTGTGTTTTTTTTTTTTATAGCATTCTGATTGACACAGAGAGAATGTGAATGAAAATGGAAAGTATGAATGTGTGAGTAAAGGCTGGAGTGGATGAATGTAACATGAATAAATGATGAATGGATCAGTAGGTAAGTGTGTATGAGGGAATGACAGAATAGGTTGATCTATAACCTTTGGTATTTATACCACTAAGCGTGGCAGAAGCCACAACTACATTCCTTAAATGACCACTGAGAATGCAAGGGCAATGGGAAAACAGTGTGAAGTGCAGGCTGCCCTTGAGGATACCATCTCAGGCTCTCTAGGCCAGAGAACTGTCGTGGCTGCCAGCCTCGTTTTGAACATTACATCAAAAACTAATAGTATGGTGACTAACATAAAACAATAAAAAAAAAAAGATGGAGTACCTGGGTGGCTCAGTCTAAAACATACAAACAAACAAAAATAATGATGTACCGTATGGTGAAAAACATAACAAAATATAAAAAATTTCATCTACAGATGTTTGAAGTCCAGACTGGCTACATCTGAATCACTATGTGAGCGGTTAGAAATACAGATTCCTGGGCCCCACCCACCCTTCTGGATTTTGCTTCAGTAGGTTGGGGAGGGGCCCAGGAATCTATGTTCTTAACCCATTTGCAGGTGAAATTGGTATCCAGCCAGATTGGAAAACCACTGAGCGGGCCTACCCACCTCCTCTGGGAGATGAATGGACAGGCGCAGAGAAACCACTCATGCCATGTGGCCACCCTCACCAAGCTGTTTAGCTTGGAGGCCTTGCCTCATTTGAGCCTACTGACTCAGAGAGGCAGGGTGGTATACATACATAAAGGAGAGAGACAGACACACACAGACCTGGGTTCTGAACCCAGCTTTGACCTTTTCCTAAGGTGGGACCACAGGCAAATGACTCCACTGCTCCGCTTCACTATTCCCACCAGTACAATCTGGAGATGCCATCCACAGCCCAGGACCATTGTGAGAATTTGAGAAAATGCCTTCCTTCAAATCACTGGTGCAGAGTCTCATGAAGATGTGATGATAACTGTAATTGTTAGCGTTATTGAGCACGTACTAAGAACCAAGTATGGTTCCAAGTGCTTTATGTAAATGGTCTCATTTAATCCCCACAAACGCTGTCTATGAAATAGGAGCTATTATAATTCCCGTGCTACGGATGAGGAGACTGAGGCTTAGAGAGTGTGAATAACTTGTCCAGGGGCCCACAGGGAGCATCTGAGTCCTTGCAGCCTGCACTCTTAAGCCCTAAACTATAAATGGCAGCTCCCTCCCCCTTCTCCTTAAAGGTTAAAGCAGAGGGTAGAGCCAATCCTGTGGGGAAAAAAACAGAACAAAGACCTCTGAAAGGAAGGAAGCCAAGGGAATGTATGTAAGCAGAAGTCTCAGAGAGTATGGGGGCTCAGTTTGCCCCTAAGCTTCCTGACAGCTGTAACAGGAAGAAGGGGGGAAGCAGAATTCCCAAGGTTCCATTTTCTGGAAAAAGGGAGGCACAGAGACATGTCTAAATGGACATTTGTCTTGGGCTGGAATTCCAGAAGAGCTGATCTTGTGGCCTGCTCAGCAAACATCCGGGACCAGAAAATCATCTGTGATTTCATGAGGCGCTAAAAGCCTTCTTCACACACGTGATTCTGAGAGTCAGAAGGCGGGGTGGCGGGCTGTGTGTGTCAGAAAACACATGAAATTCTACCCTAGAGGAGAACCTTGCTAGACTGCAATTTTCCACAGCAGTAAGGGGCATGGGAGGGGACCTAGGCCCCATTTCCATGTTTGTCTCTCTCCACAGCACACACCACACAGCCTCTGTGGGAGGAGACCCAGGTCTCTGGTCTAGGTGGGGACATGACACTCCTCCAGAGACTGGGCCCAGGGACGGATAGCAAGTGAGCCAGGGCAAGGTTGTGGGTGAGGGTCAGACTTCTAGAGCCTGGGAGCTGTGGGGAGGGCTGGGTGGGTCAGCCTGGGCCTGCTGGAAGAGGCAGAGCAGGAGGAGCTAGCTGTGGGATTTGGAGAGGATTATAGCACTGGGGCAAGTGGAAGGGTGCTGTAAGCAGGAGGAGCAGCGGGTGGTGCAGGGTTTGCTTTTCCCCATGCTCAGAGATTACCCCTTTTGATGTCATCCCTTTCTGCCTGGTGAGCCCTCCATGCCACCCATCTCAATCCTTCCCACCCATACAGGTGAGGCTGACTCGTCCCCATCTACCAGGATTGAGAGGGGAGAGACCTGTGTCTGAATCACCTTCTGCCCAGCACTGCAAGACCAGTCTGCCTTTTCCAGCTCAGGCACCATGGCCCACTTTGTGGTCCAGCACATGGAGTCATGGAGGGCATCGCTGGAGATGTGCAGGTGAGGGGGAATGGAAATGGAAATGGAATGGAAAGAGTCTGGCTCTGGAGTCAGACAGGCCTGGCCAGTAATCTGGCTTCTGCAAACTGCTCATCTGTTTTTCCCTAGAGATCAGTGAGGACAAGTGAACACAGACAGAATGATGTATAGGGACACATGACTTCACACCATAGGAGACACATGTGCTTCCTCTAAGTGTTGGAGACTCAGAACTGCATAAATTGAATAAAACTCCAAATGAACCCATTCCTTTTTTTTTCCTTAAGACTCCACTTATTTGAGAGAGAGAGAGAGAGAGAGAGAGAGCGAATGAGCGCAGGAGGAGGGGCGGGGTGGGGGGCAGAGGGAGAGGCAGAAGGAGAAGCAGAGGGAGAAGCAAACTCCCCACTGAGCAGGGAGCCCAACACAGGGCTCCATCCCAGGACCCTGGCATCATGACCCGAGCCGAAGGCAGATGCTTAACCCACTGAAGCACCCAGGCACCCTGAAATGAATCCACTCTTGGTTGAAGTAAGTTATAGCCCACTCTTAACCAGTCCTTTTGGAAAGTGAACCATTGGCCAGTAATTGGTCTCTCACACTCATGGGGCTCTCACACTTTCTGCAGCTCTGATACTCTCATGTTCCCTCACACTTTCGTGCCGTCTCTAAGTTTTAAAAATTCTTTTTGCCTCACCTGAGCCAGAATTAAGGGAGCCCTTAATTCTGAGCTCACACATTCATGAAGAATATGCAGAGATCTCATGCTCTGCCAGCGGGTTCCAGCATGGATCCAAGACCCTTGGCTTGACAACAACGATTGCATGGCTGCCTGAGATGTCTGGTCCCAGCCTTCCTTTCTTGCCATATCTCTCACCACCTGCAGCACACGAACCACCCTCCAGCTGCCCCACACCACACCACACCACACCACACCACATGCCTTTCTTTAAAAACACCTGAATTTGCCACTCATTTGTGCCTGAGTATTTGCTCATACTCTCTGCTTGCCCTGGGAATGTCTTCTCCCTCCTTTCTCCATTGGTCCTCGTCCTTGAAGACCTTGCTCAAATGCTACCTCTCCGATGAGCCCAGCCCATTGACAATTTTCCCGTCTGCTCTGGGCTAATATAGTGCTTTGGTAACACCTCTCCCCCTGCACATATTTACTCATTCATTCATATGTGGATACATCACCACCAAGCAGAGCTAAGCTACTCTAGCCCAGTCCTGTCCTCATTGATTCTGGGAACTCAGAAATGAGGTGGACACAACCCCTAGTCTTCCTTTGGAACATCCTAGCCCCTAAGCAGCCAGATACATAGACCTGTGGCAGTCATAAACGGTTCTAAATGCTGCATATAAATCTGTAATGGGTTATGCACAGATACCACTGAGGAGGGTTCCAGGAAAGGCTTCCTAAAGGAGTTGGCCTTTAAATTAGCCTGGGAAAAATATGAAGAGACTCTACCTCTGCCGGGGTCGTTGGGGTGAAGGGAATAGCAGATGCAGAGAGATGTAGGGGACAGTGTGTGCAGAGGCACAGAGGTATGGTATAGCCTGTTGTGGAGGGGGAATAAAATAAGTCTCCCTCTCCAAATAAGAGCTGAGGGTACCCTGCCAGTAGGTGGCAGCAGGGGCCTTAACCTGGTGTTCTATCGTTCTATCCTGTGGGTGTGTTAATTGAGGTATTTGTCTGCGTCCTCATTCTTTACCTTTTTGACCATTGTCTGGAGCAGAAACATAATCAGAACAGATGGAATTAGGCACTAAATAGCAAGACAGATACTCCCATTTACTGTGTGCCCTGGCTCCTGCATCCCCTACCAAGAACCCCTCCACTGACCTCCCATTCCTGCTTGAGTATGCCCATCTTTCAAAGTCCTGCACATTCACCCCTTCATTCACTCAGTTGGGACTCCCTGGGTACCTAATCTGCTTCATGCCCGCTGCTGGCTGATGCTGGGAACCCTGAAGTGAATCACACGGAGATCCTATTCACTGTCTCTGGGTGAAACAGACACACACACACACACACACACACACGCACGCACGCACACACACGATGAAAAGTTCTCTGTCAATGACAACACAAGCTGGGACGGATGTCATCATGAGGGAAGAAGGTGGTCAGGGAGGGCTCCCTGGCAGAAGTGAAGACTGAGCTGGGTGAAAGAATGCAAAAATGGATGCCAAGTTGGGAGAGGGGCTGTGAAATGGGAAAGACATTCTAGCCAACCGAGGCCTGCACGACACAGGGAATGAAGGCTGGAACTATCCAGGAGTGTTTAGGGAGCCTCACGTAGGCTGGAGTTTCTGGAGCATTGATTTGAGACACAAGAAATGGTAAGAGGTGAGACCGAAGGCTACGAGTGCTGCAGGGGTGTGATGAGGAACATGGAATAAGTCTTGAAGGTGACAAGGGAGCCATGAAAGGGAATGACATTATGGGGTTTGAGTTTAGGAAGACCTGACTGAGCAGCTGCTGCAAAGATGCATGGATGGGAGGGGCCGCAAAAGAAGGAGCAGAACCAAAGAGAAAGAAGTCTTGAATTTGGGTTTTGTTAGTCTGGAATGGAGAGGAGGGGTGGGCCTGGGATATATCCAGCAGATTAAACGAGCAGGAATTGGTGGCTGGTTGGATGTGGGGAGTGAGGGGCACAGGAAGATTTAAGGGTGATGCTCAGGTTTGTATCTGGAGTGACCATGTGGATGATAGGGTCTGTAAAGGACAAAGGCAGACAAAGGCAGGATGGGGGAAATATAGCAATTTATTGTTTGGGCAAAATACGTTGGAAGCATCTTCAGACGTCCAAGGGAATGGGTCCAACAGTGATCAGGTATGCAGTTGTGGAGGGGGAAGAGTGGAGAGCATTGGACAGGAGAAAGATGTGGTACTGGGTCATCATGGAGATTCAGGGACTGACAGTACAAGAGCTAAGGAAGTGACCCAGGGAGAATGTGTTGAGCCAGAAGAGCAGATCCACGATGGCAACTGCTAAGGTCCAGCAGCCACTGATCTCCTCAGCTCTCTGGGTGTCTAGCTCCGCCAGCTGCCAGCAGTCTGCTCAGAGCTCTATATCCCCACCACTTCCCTCCATTGTGTTACACAAGCATAATCATTCTCTTTGCTTGCCATGACTGAAAAAAAAATCAGAAAGCACTGCTTAAGGGACAGGGGGAGAAAATGGAACTCATGTAAGAGACTGAATCAAACGGGCCAGAGAACTGGTCGGAGAGTAAGGAGAGTTTGCCATCTGAGTTTCCCAGGACAGAAGATTCTTCTTGGGACCAAAAGTGATCGCCAGTCGTGAAATACATCAGGGAGATGCAGTCTGATAAGAATCAAAATACACGCACGTGCACCTGAATGTTTATAGCAGCCATGTCCACAATAGCCAAACTATGGAAAGAACCTAGATGTCCATCAACAGATGAATGGATAAAGAAAATGTGGTATATATATACAATGGAATACTATGCAGCCATCAAAGGAAATGAAATCTTGCCATTTGCGAAGACGTGGATGGAACTTGAGGGTACTATGCTTAGTGAAATAAGTCAATCGGAGAAAGACAACTATCATATGATCTCCCTGATATGAGGAAGTGGAGATGCCACGTGGAGGGTTTGGGGGGTAGGAAAAGAATAAATGAAACAAGATGGGATCGTGAGGGAGACAAACCATAAGAGACTCTTAATGTCACAAAACAAACTGAAGGTGGAGGTGGGGAGGGGGGCAGGGAGAGGGTGGTGGGATTATGGACATTGGGGAGGGTATGTGATATGGTGAGTGCTGTGAAGTGTGTAAACCTGGCGATTCACAGACCTGTACCCCTGGGGCTAATAATACATTATATGTTTATAAAAAAATAAAAAATTAATTTAAAAAGAGAATCAAAATACACCTATTGAGTTTGGAAACCAACTAGGTACTGTTGCCTTTAGTGAGAGAGGAGTCAGTGCGTGGTGGGGGCTGAAGCC
The DNA here is from genome assembly GCF_002288905.1 of Enhydra lutris kenyoni. Taxonomy (NCBI): domain Eukaryota; kingdom Metazoa; phylum Chordata; class Mammalia; order Carnivora; family Mustelidae; genus Enhydra; species Enhydra lutris. The sequence goes on from NW_019154202.1 coordinate 38,945, forward strand.
AGTCTGTGGTGTGGAGAGGAATAAACTGGACGTGAGCAGACCACTGTGGGCGATGATTCCATTACCTTGGTATGCTGCAGGGAGGAGAGAAGATGGTTTGAAGTTTTGATGGGGCTGGGATCAGTGGGGATTGTCTTAGTGGATGGAAAAGACACAACACTTTCCATATCTTAAAGAAGACCCAGGAGCTTGTGTGGGGCAGGTTGGAGAGAAGGGTCTGACTGGCGGAGGAGGTGCTGGAGCCTGGAAGGGCATGGGGTCCAGGACAAGACTGTTTTGTCCTTAATAGAGGAAGAGGTGTATGGGTGTGTGAACCCTGTGCAAGGGTGGGGTGGGCAGTCCAAGGGACATGGCCTGGTGCCATTAATTTTCTTCATTAGGAAGGAAAGGAAACATTTCCTCCAAGTGAGGTGGCATGGCAGCTGAGGGGAGCGTGAGAGGGTGGTGACCTGGATCATGCCTCTGGCTTATAGGATGTGAGGTGTGAGACCACCAGGGAGCCTGGGACCATGAGGAGATAGGAATGTGATTTTCCCAGAAACTCTCACCTGCCCAGGTTATGGGAAGAATCTCAGGACAGCTGGGCTCTGCCTTGGGCCTGGGCAATGGCATGGTGGATGACCCAGGCCTTTGAGAACTGCTGTAGAGCGTCAGGAGAAAGTGGAGACAGAGCCCCCACATGCACATGTGAATTAACTCAAAGGCTGGAGTGGAGGGAAAGAGCAAGATGTCCTTCCTTATCCTCCTTTCCTCCTGAGAGAGGAGGAGATAGTGTGTCCAGGCTTGTGATCAGAGAGCGCCTGAATGGCAGAGAGGAGAGTAAAGCTGGCTGTCCCAAGGCAGAGCTTACTTCAGACTACTGAGCAGCACAGACCCTCAGCAAGCCCATACTTCCCTAGGTTGAGCTGACACTGACCCTGGGGGCCCTCCCAGCATCCCCCCTCCACTTCCCTCAGCTGTTCCAGCCCCCAAGCTCTGCAGAGGGGAGATGGAGTGGGGGAAGGGGGTCAGCAGCCAATCACATCCTTGGCAGCCCAAGGCATCTGCACCTGGTCTAACCAATCCCCTCTGAACAAACAGCTCACTCAGCCTCTGCTCCCTCCTTCCCTGCCTACTCTGCCCAGCAACAGCAGAAAGGAGGCTTAAGGAAGAGAGGGAGGCCCTGCAAACTCCCAGCCCCTGGCAGCAATGGAGCTGGGCCCCTGGCTCACTCTATAGAGGGAGGTTAAAACAATACTTACAGTTCCTGGAGCCCAGGCAAAATGTCCCCAGGGGCCCTCAGGACTGTGCAAGTCAGCTCTCTTGAACAGGAACTCACATATTACAGAGATCCTGATCCTTGGAGCCCTGGGCCACAAGCCAGCCTCATTCACTCCACAGTTCTGGGGCAGGCCCTGGGCTGACAGCCTGAACAGCAGAGACACAGCTCTGGCAGAGGAGGTGGACACTGAAACAAACAATCGCACAGATGCCTGTTTAACTAGAAGCAGAGAGAAGGCCTAGGAAGGAAAAAGGCACAGGGTGTTATGCCGGAGAATAAGAGGGGACCTGATTTAGACTGCCTTTCCTACTTCTTGTTGGTTTCACTTCTTTTTGTCCAGATTTACGAGGGTGATTTTATTCATTATTTTGCCCCCAGAAGCCTCCCACCTGTCAAGAAAAGCATGGTATTCGTTGTTGATACAAGCGGCTGGCTCTATGTTTGGCACCACGATGAAGCAGGTAACAAGGACCCGGCAGACCTGTTATAGCTCTTGTTTTAGAAGGCTCAGAAAGCAGAGAGTGCAGGAACAGTGGTCCCCTGGGACCAGAGACTCTACCTCCCATGACCCTGGGATCTTAGAGGCCAAGGCCTACGTTGGGGTCCTGATACCTTGCACATTCAGGAGCCACGTAGACCTGAAACCACAGAATACTGGCAACATTGAAACATTGGACAAGGGGGCTGTAACCATCAAGACCCTTAACCACAACACTTCAGATCACCAAGGGGCCCAGAGTCGTAGAACCTTCAAGCTGGAGAACTCTGGTGTCATAAAACCCGAGTCAACATATAAAAAGGAAACCATAGTCAATTTAGACTCTGAACCTTCCAGAGGCCATAGGTTTGTTTTGTCTCATTTTGTTTATTTTACCTCAAAGCCAGAAAAATACAGTGCACTGGCATTGTAGTGTTTAGAAACTACAAAGTCCCGGATCCATCTAGATTTAAAATATTGTCGCCCTTCTACCAGAGCACCCTCAAAATGGAATGCTGGGGCCATAGGCCAAAGAGATTTTGAGTTTAGAGCCTGAATCCATAAAGTTCCGGAAGCAGTGTTTTGAACTACAATACTCTGGGACTCTAGAATGATAAAGTCCAAGTGACGTGGAGCAGTACAGTCTATGGGCCTTAAAGTTCTGAACCATAGAGCCCATGGGGCCCAAGTCTACTAACTTGTATTATACCAGAGTGTAACCAAACTGGGGGAAGGGAAATATTGAGAGCTGTCTTTTGTAGTCTCAAGTGTAGGGGAAAGGCTATACCCAACTCCAAACTTTTCTAGCCTACCCATCCCAACTAAGGTCAGGAAAAAGCTGAGGAGCACTTGTGGAGGTCATATTTCAGGGGCATAGTTGCCCTCAGTCTTTTAGACTGAGACCTGAGCATGGAACTATGAAATGCTTCTCCTTCCCCCACACAATATCACCACATGCACTGCACTCCTGCATAACAACAGGAGATTATAGCTGATGGAACTGGAAGCTTAGAGTCTTTAAGAAAGACTATCCCAAGAAACCCAAGACAATAGAGGAGTCAAAAACAAGGATCCTAAAAGAGATTTTTGCCTCTGACACATGCAACTGTTAGCACCTAGCAAGCACAACCTAATTCCTGGCTGGATAAACATAGAATCTCCCACCAAAGGCCTATTTACCTAGGATCTTTTTACGTCATACATCATGTCTGCTTTCACCAAAAACTTACAAGCTATGCTAAAATGAAAACAAAACAAAACACAGTGCAAAAAGATGAATCAACCATCAGAACCAGACTGATACGGCAGAGAAATTATTAGACCTGGAATTTAAAGTGGCCATGACTAATATGCTAAGGGCTCTAATGGGAAAAGTGGATAACATGCAAGAATAGACAGGTAATGCAAGCAGAGATGGATACCCTAAGAAAAGAAAAAGTAAATGCTAGAAATATAAAACACCATAACAGGAATGAAAAATGCCTTTGGTGGGCTCATTAGGAGACCGAACATGGGCAAAGAACAAGTCAATAAGCCTGAGGATATGTTAATAGAAACTTCCCAAACTGAAAAGCAAAGAGAAGAAAGAATGTAAAACAAAATAAGAAAAAAGAGAATATCCAAGGACTGTATACAATTACAAAACTATCACATATGTGTAATGGGAACACCAGGAGGAGAAGAAAGAAAATAACACAAGAAATATTTGAAGGATTACTGGGTACAGATTCTCCAAAATAAATGACAGCCACTAAACCACAGGTCTAGGAAGCTCAGAGAGCACCATGCAGGATTAAAAAAAAAAAAAATCTACACATAGGCATATCCTATTCCAACTGCAGAAAATCAAAGAGAAATTTCTTTAAAAAAAAAAAAAGCCCACGGAAAATATCACCTTACTTATACAGGAACAAGAATAGGAATTACATTGGACAACAAAAAGAGAGTGAAATGAAATATTTACCGTGTTGAAGAGAAACAAAACAAAACAAGGAACCTCAAAAACTACCAGCCTAGAATTCTGTATACAGCAAAATTGTCTTTCCAGCGTGAATGAGATAGGAAAACTTTATTAGCCAAACAAAAATCGAGGGACTTTTTGCCAGTAGACCTGCCTTGCACAGGTAAATGTTTAAAGAAGCTCTTCAGAGAGAAGGGAAATGGTGTAGTTCATATACTTGGGTCTCCATAAAGAAAGGAAGAGTGTTAGGAAAGGAAAGAATTATGGTAAAAGAAACTCTTTTCTTTTTTAATTAATAGATCTAACAAAAAGAGTTTGCTGAAAATACTAAGAGAAATAATGTGTCCAGTGAATACAGCTTATAGGTAAGTGAAATTAATGACAGCAATGTTATATAAGAGCCAGGAGGGATGAATTGGAAATATTCTTTCATGAGGTACTTGAAGCTGTATAGTGTTTTCTGAAAGTGGACTTGGATTAGTTGTAAAAGCACATTGCACACTCTAGGGCAATCAATAAGAAAAAAAAATTAAAACCATAATGGCTCTGCTAAAAGACAAGAGAAAATGGGATCATATAAAACACTCAATTAAAACCACAGAAGAAAAAAAAAATAAAACCACAGAAGACAGAAAAATAGTATAAGACCGAGAAAAGGAAGGAAGGAAGGAAGGAGAGATGGAAGGAAAGAAAGAAGGAAGGAAGGAAAGGAGAGAGGGAGGGAGGAAGGAAAAGAAAAGAAAATCAAGGGTAGCAAATAGAAAACAGTTAAAAACATGGCAAATATTAATCTATCCATAACAGTAATCACTTTAACCATGAATGGTCTAAATACATGTATTAAATGACAGAGACTATCAGTGTTGATTAAAACAAAACAGAACCTAACAAAAACAAACAAACAAAACCAGACCCAGCTCTGTGTTGTCTACAAGAAACCCATTTTAAATAAAAAGACACAGATAGACTAAAAGCCATGGTATGGGAAAAAAAGATATCCCATTCTGAACACTAATCACAAAGAATCTGGAGCAGCTATATTAATTTCAGATGAAACAGACTTTAGAGCAAGTAAGTCATCAGGGATAAGGAGATGCATTGTTTAAAGAAACAAAGCAAATTTCCCTGACAGATAACACACGGGTTGATCTCTTGGTAAATATGGCATTGTTTGCATGGAGGATCTGATTCACAAGACCTACAGTATTACTGTAAAGTATTTCAAAGAACCAAAAAACTTCCAGGGGCCCTGCAAATTATCTTCTCCATGAAGTGGAATGAAGAAAAGGATCACCCATTTTGTGGGAGGCGCAGTTGCTGGCAATAGGGAAGACCAGATGAACAGCTTATTAGAAGGATAAACTAAGGTATCTGCCATCCCTATTTCTGCAGTTTGGCCAGTTAATAAACCATGACTGCTTTCAGACTGAAAAAAAAAAAATCTTATATAACTATAATTATATAATGGCTCTCCAAGAAGACACAGCAATCCTTAATGTGTAATGCACCTAACAATAGAACGTCAAAAGACATGAGGCAAAAACTGTTAGAACTGCAAGGAGAAATAGATGAAACCACTGTTATAGTTAGAGACTTCAGCTCCCTTCTATCACAAATGGACAGATCCAGCAGGCACAAAATCAGTAAGGACATAGTTTAACAGAACAGCACCATTAATCAGTTGAATAATTGACATCTACACAGTACTTCATCCAACAGCAGCACAATACACATCCATCTCAAGCTCACATGGAATGTTTGCCAAAATAGACTACATCATGGGCCATAAAACACGCCTTAACAAAGTAAAAGAGTATAAATCATACAATAAATATATGCTCTCAGACCATGTGGAATAAACTAGAAATCAATAACAGACAGATAGCTGGAAAATCTCAATAGATTAAATGACATACTTCTAAAAACACGATTTGTCTCTGGTTAGCAGGAGATTCTCAGGAAGGGCCATCATGCTCTATGTTTCAGTCCTCTGAATGAAAACAAGAATGAGTGGCTAAATCCTTAAAACCATGCAACATTTAGGCCTTAGTACCTTGTATAGAAATAACCTTTCAGTCTTGAGGAAGACCTCAGCTCCCTATTCCAGAACGTGTGACCTCTACCCTGAGCTCATCCTGTGGCAGGAAAGACTCTGATCCCCTTGAAAGCATTCAAGGCATCTTCTATCAGTTTAAGGTGGAGAGAAAGGTGGGTCACAAGTGGTATTCCCTGTGGTCTCTGAAATCTATAACAATATAAAACTTGGAAGGCATAATGTTTAACACCTCCAAAATATGGATTTGCATCCGTGGTTCATCAGTGACTAGTTGTGTGACCTTGAGCAAGTCACTCTGCCTCTCTGAGCCTCGGTGTTGTCACTGATAAATTGGGTATAATATCAGTACCTTTTCCATTGTGTTGCTATGACGATTAAATGAGCTGATGCATCCAAGTATTTGGCACAGTGCCTGAAACATAACAAGTGCCCTGTAAGAGGTACCTAATACTAGGACCTACATTCCCTGTTCCCTGAAACTCTTATGTGCCTAGCCCTATGCTAGGTATTGTTACGGAGAAGGGAGCCAAAAGGAAGAAGTATTCAAAGCCCTGTCCTCAGAGGGCTCAATATCAGTGTGGAAAATGAAAACATTCTACATATGACAGCCAGCAAACCATCTGGGACAGGGGCTATCTGGGTACAAGGGGCATGGGTCAGAGTAAGCAATCAAGGAAGAGCTGCCCAGAGAAGGAGCAGTGAAGATATGAATAAGTAAAGGGGAAGTGGAAGGGTCTGTCACCTAAAGGGCACAATAAGAGCAAAGTTTGGGAGGGGGGGGAATGGGATCTGGGTTGTCTGGGGACTGAGGAGGGGATCCGCCTGGAAGAAATGGAAGTGAGGTAAAAGAACAGATTACATAGGGCAGAACCAGAGCTTGCAAAGTCACTTAAAGGAAGTTATAAAGACCCAGAATCATAAAGCTCTTAAGCTTTACGGTCCTGGAATCACTGAATCCTGGGTCGTCGGGTCCGGGAACCATGGAACACACAGGGTCTTAGCACCATGAAAGCATGGAACTTGAACCTTCTAGACCACCACTGTCTAATAGAACTATCTTGATGATGGAAATGTTCTAAAGTTCTGAGGTGTCCCATACAGTAGTACCCACTGCTCTGCAATAACCCTCGTGTGGTTATTGGGCACTTGAAATGTGACTACTGCAAGTAAAGGAAAGTTAATTTATCATTTTTCCTTTAATTTTAACTAGCTTACATTTAAGAAGCTACATGTGGCTAGCAGTTTCCATTGGACAGTGCAGTTCTAGGCTTAGATCCATAGGGCCTGTAGCATTTTGACCCCGAGAATTCTAGACTTACGGAGTGCCGGAGTCAGAGAGTCTTAAAACCATACCACACTTAGGCCTTAGTACCTTGTATAGAAATAACTTTTCAGTCTTGAGCAAGACCTCCAGCCTTGGTCCATCTCCTTCATTTCACCCATATCCCACAGACTGAAAAGGCCATGAATGTGATCCTGGGTGGCGTCAACGACCACTTCTAAGTCATCACCTTTTCTGACTCAGTTAGCGTCTAGCTAGCATCCAGAACATCCACAGCACCAAGGACTACCTGGGTCACATGGAAGCTGGTGGTTGTAAGTGTAGACCTACCCACTCAAATGGATGGGCTGTGGTAATGTGGGGAATTCCTTTTTATTTATTTATTTATTTGTTTGTTTATTTATTTATTTTTCTATTTTAGGTAGGCCCCATGCCCAACATGGGCCCCGAACTCATGACCCTGAGATTAAGAGTCACGTGCTCTACTGCCTGAGCCAGTCAGGTGCCCCAGATATGGGGAATTTTTGAAATGCTCCCTTTGTTCCCCCATCCACCTCACCTCTCACAATACCTGAAACATCACTATTATATTTTATACAAATATGTCCCTTCATCCTTCCGCGTCCCCTTTCCTAGTTGAAAGAACATAGCACTATGTATTTTAGGGCACATTCTTCTTTGGCCCTGAGTTTCTTTAAAGCACGTACTCAGAAAAATTTGCCAAAACTTTTAAAAATCAATAATCTATGTATGTATTTCCACGCACTTGGTCAAGCTGTTGCCCTGATTCTGGCTTTTGATCAATCATCTCTCAGAGAAGTACTGAAGTCTCCCCTACCCGCCACCTCTGGTAAACTCAGCCCTTCCTTCCCCTATAGCATGGAGGTGGGGTTGCTATCATTGGGGAGATGCCTGTCTGACTAGAGAATTAGATATCCCCCCAGGAAACAGGCAAATCGTAGTCTGAGACAGGGAGTGATAAAAGCCAAGGACATGTGGGCCCCACTGTCAGATCTCAGGGAACCCGTGTGGGGGCAGGGGTGTTGGGAAGGATAAGCAGCAGAAACAGTCTGAGCAAAGATGAGAAATGACTGAGCCTGAGAGGTTGGTGAGGTGTCTAAGGTGTCTGCAATGGGGATAGAAATAACTAGAAAAGATGGTCTCACGGTCTGCTTCCCAATTAGGGACCAACATCAGTGCAGCTCTGCTACAGCATAGCATTGCTAAACCACAGCATTCCAGAGACTGGTCAGGGCTGCAATGTGGGGAGGATCCGTCTCATCATCTTCCTGACAGATGGGGAGCCCACAGCCAGTGTGATGACCCCTAGAGTGATCCTCTCCAACATCTGTCAGGCACTGGGCAACAGGGTGTCCCTTTTTAGTTTGGCCTTCAGGGATGAGGCTGACTTCTCATTGCTGTGTCACCTGCCCCTGGAGAACCAGGGAGAAGCCTGGTGCATGTATGAGGGCACTGATGCAGCCCTACAGCTGAAGGGCCTCTATGAGGAGATCTCCATTCCTCTGCTGGCAGACATGCATTCTTGAAGGGAGAGCCTTCCCCTCCTCTGGGAGGCTTGGTTGGGGCCTCCCCTTGGAACTTTTCCCCGTTATTTTGGTGGCTCAGAACAGGTGGCGGCAGGACAGGCACAGGCAGGCAGGTAGGAAAGCAGGAACTTGGCATCCACCTGGCAGCCTGTGGCCCCAAGAGTCAGCTTCTTGTGGCCTGCCACAGTGAGGCAGCCACCAGCAGAGCCAGAAGAACTCTGGTGTCCCAGGGGAGTGGGCCTACAATGTAGCCCACTTCACCTGCTGCCTCTGGGCCTACACCACCAGTGGAGAGTTGCTGAGGGATGCTTCCAAGCCTGTGACACTACCACTCGCCGCCTGCTGGCCACCAAAGTCCTCAACCTGTCCCTTGAATACAATGTTGTCATGGTGCAGCCCAAGGAGGCAAGTGGGAAGGTCAGATCACATATTTCCACTGCAGCTGTGCTAGGCACCATTATGCCTTCATCCGCCAGCAGACGTGGCCTCGGGACAGGCACAGCCCAGTCAGCCTTGTTACCCAAGGTCTCTCCCAAATTAGGGCTTGTGAAACCAAGGTCCTACTTATCCTCAACGGCTCCTGCTTGTACAGAAATTATGTCCAGTTCCAAGGAGTTGGAGCCACTGGGTCAGGACACTAAGTACCCTATCCACCCCAGCACACCCCAAATCCCCAAATCCTACACAACAGGATTCTGGCACTTTGGTTCAGCCAACTCTCAGAACAAAAACTGCTGCCTTTGGGGCCCTCAAACTCTGGTGCCCTATTGCTTCTGAAGCCCAGCGTGCCATCACACCAGAATCCTGGTACCCTATTACCCATGACTGCCAAGACATAAGTCCCACTTCTGAATCCTAGCACCCCATCCCAGCCCAAAGCTGGCATTGTGAAACATGATATTCCACTGTCCTCCAAACCTGGTGTTCCATCACAACCCAAACTGGATGCTCTATCACATTCCCAACTTGGGGTACTCACATCACAGTCACCCAAAAGCTTGCCACAGGCCAATCCTGGAGTCTCCATGCTTCAGATCTTCAAACACCTATCACAAAACTAGACCAAAGGTTCCTGCTCACAAGACCCCAATCTGTCACACCCTAAACCCAGCATCCTCTTAACCTAACATTCCTAAAATCCTAACACCTCTTTTTTTTTTTTTTAAAAGATCCCATTTATTTATTTGACAGACAGAGATCACAAGTAGGCAGAGAGTCAGGCAGAGAGAGATGGAGGAAGCAGGTTCCCTGCTGAGCAGAGAGCCCGATGCGGGCTCGATCCCAGGACCCTGAGAACATGACCTGAGCCAAAGGCAGAGGCTTTAACCCACTGAGCCACCCAGGCACCCCAGTCCCAACACCTCTTAACTCTAATACCCCAACTCCCCCAAATTACCCAAGCTTATCATTTTCCAAACCTTGGACCCCAATCCCCAATAAACCCAAAACCCCGTTACCCCCGAGACCTGCCAGACCAATGCCCCTACCTCCTCAGGATCCAAACACATTCACAAGCACAACCTCAAGTCCTGCAAGTCCCAGCAAGACCATGACCACCTCTGTCTTTGGAGTACCCCTTCCAATTCCCTTTGACTCCACCTTGCCCTTTCTGCTGCCCTGAGAAAGCTCTGGCTTCAGCAGGATCTGCTGCTGGGGCCCCAAAACACCAGGCAAATTCTGGGACTACCTGTGTCAGAAGTCCCAACAATGGGCCTCTCCAGCAGCTCCAGGCCTATGCCAGAAGGCAGCCCCCAAACGTGCCAGTCTTGCTGCCTTCTAGCATCCTCCCTGAGGTGGCCAGCCTGCTCCATCTCCCTGAGGAGCTAGAGCTGCTGTCTAAGTCAATGATGGAGTCCATGATCATGGAGTCCTTGAGCACACCAGCTTTCTATACCTTCCTCACTCCTGATGAAGATGGTGAGTGCCACGGGCAAGAGGTCAAGCCATGAGGAGGAGGTAAGAATGGAGAGCTCCGGGAACTAGGAATGTACAAAGCTTCTGCAGATTCTAGTGATGACAGTTGCCTGTTTGCTTTCTTTGAGACTTTGAATCAGCTACTTAACCTCTCTGGGCCTTAGAACCTAAGCACAGAATTAGAGGCCCCGAGAGAGGAGGGATATTAAGACTGGGAAAGCAAAACAGAAAGAAACTGATCAAGCTGTGGTTTTGACATTTGCTTTGTTGGACAAGAGAATTGCTCATGTTTCCCAGACAGGGTAGGGATACAGGGTTCTAAGTGGAGGCATCACTGGGTAAGGCAGGTCTGATTAGTTCTTTTGTGCTCTATATACAGCCCTGCTTAAGGAGAGGGGTACACAAATTGGAAAAGATAACAATTATCCTTAAATTTCCTAAAGACTGTGAAGTAACAAAGGTTAACATTTTTTAGTCCTTCGTATGTGCAGGTACTTGTCTATATATTACTCTTTTAGTCCCTCATTTCATACATACACACACTCACACACACACAACCTGTGGATACCTGCATTTTACTCATGGGGAAACTGAAGTGCAGGGAACTGAAGTAACTTATTCCATGTCACACAACTAGTAAGAGATTTGGGCCTACATCATTTGGTTGCAGACTGAATGTGCTCCACCACTCCACTGTTCTCTCTTCCTAAGGAGAGCAACATTTCTTGGGAGACATTATGGGACAGGATTAGAACCAGTTGGTGGTGGCAGTAAGTCACAGGGATACAAATTTGGGCATGAGGTCCTTGACATGCCCCTTCCCTTCACCACCCGCCAATATCCCATCCATCTTCAATTCTTGGCAATGTTGCCTCTGACATATTTGCCAAATGCACCCAGTTCTCACCACCCCAACTGTCACTATCTTAGGGCAGACTACAATCATGTCTACCCTAGAAAACTGTTCCAGTCTCCTCACTGGTCTCCCTGCTCCCTCTCTTGGGATAATTTTTTCCTTCTTTCTTTCTTTCTTGCTTTCTTTCCTTCCTTCCTTTCTTTTCTTCCCTTCTTCTTTTTTTGTTTTTTGCCATCCTTCCTCAGCAGCAAAAGGATTATTTAAAAACAAAGATTACTTCATGTCCCGCTCCCACTTAACCCCCCTCAAGAGTTTCCCATCTTACCTAGAATGAAGCCCAAATTTCTTTTTATACCCGACAAGGCCCTACGTGATCTGCCCTCTATCCTATACCCCTCTGACCTCACTTTTTCCCACTTGCTCTCTGAACTCTATCCACCCCCTGACCCTGGCCTCCTCTCCATTCCCTAATGGGCCCTGCCTCAACCCCATCTCCACTAAGGGACCTCTCTCAAGCTGTTCTATTTGATAATCGCTCTGACCTTACCTGCCCTGGCCCCTGTCTACCATGCTCATCTTTTGCATTGCCACTCAAATTCTAGATCACAACTTAGACCTTGGCTCAGATGTCCTTCCCACCCTCCTCCAACCACTCCAGACTTCATCAAATATCTGTAATTCCCTCAGTCATTTAAGTAGTTTTTCTGGGGCTCCTGGCTGGTTCACTCAGTAGAGCACGTGACACTTGATCTCGGGATTGTGAGTTCAAGCCCCACGTTGGGATGTAGAGATGATCTCAAAAACAAAACAAAACAAACAAACAAAAACTAGGTGTTGTATGTAAGTGATGAATCACTGAAATCTATTCATGAAACCAATATTGCACTGCATGTTAACTGACTAGAATTTAAATAAAAATTCGAAAAGAAAAGAAAAGAAAATTTTCCTTGAACTACTGAAAAAAAAAATAAAGTCTTAAGAAGAGAGAAAGTGAGCAAGAGAGAGAGACAGAGATATTCACAAAGACCAGACACAAAAGCAGAGGAGACGAGACACACCGTGACACATAGAGACACAGGGACACAGAAGTAACCAGGGAGACATAGGTCAAAACCATAGCCCAATACACCAAGGTTGAAGAAGTAGAGGCATAGAGACATGCTGACATGGTAACTTACAGAAATGGGATAGGGGATGGGAGAAGAAAACAGAGACACAAGACCACAGACCTACAAAATCATAGAAACAGAGATGTTACTTATACCAAGACTTGGTAACAAAGACCCAAGGACATGGGCGCATGCAGAGGAGCACACCAAGAGTCAAATTGGAGCACAAATTTATATACACAGAGATCCAGTGACAAAAGCATGGGAAAGCAGACACCCAAACTGTGACAAACACCAGCCGAGACATAAGGGTTAGGGTTAGGTTAGGTAACAGAGAGGCATAAATACAGGCAAGCTGGAGGCCCAGGTACAATGGAGACACTGTGATATAGGGACACAAGAATTTAGAAAAGGAGTGAGAGAAAGACACACACACACACACACACACACACACACACACACACACACATTCCAGAATAAGTAGACATGGGGATGTGAACCCACAAACACAGCCATATGGATACAAGTTAGAAATGGGAACAGATACACAGGATCATGTCTGGAAGGATCAAGATAGGAACAAAGAAACCTAGACACATAGGAACGGACACACAGAACATAAACAAATGGGCAGAGACACAGTGACAAGGAAATCTATCCAGACACGCAGGGAGGCAAAGACACAGAATAAAAATAAACCTGGGGATACCCAGAAACAGAAACACACAAATAGGCAGGCAAGGCCAAAAATGAAGAGATGGGGACAGTGAATCAGGCACAGGGACACAGAGAGTGGCTCAAAAATAAAAAAGCCATGAGTAGGAGAAGACAAGATGACAGCAGAGTAGGGGAATGTTCTGCCCACCTCGCACACAATCAGAACTAGATAATTATCAAATCATCCTAAATACCCCAGAAAGAGACCTGAAGACTGACAGAACAAACTCCACAACTAAAGGGGGAAAAGAGGCCACATCAAAAAAGGTAAGGAAGGGCGCCTGGGTGGCTCAGTGGGTTAAAGCCTCTGCCTTCGGCTCAGGTCATGATCTCAGGGTCCAGAGATCAAGCCCCACATTGGGCTGTCTGCTCGGCAGGGAGCCTGCTTCCTCCTCTCTCTCTGCCTGCCTCTCTGCCTATTTGTGATCCGTCTCTGTCAAAGAAATAAATAAAATATTAAAAAAAAAAAGGTAAGGAAGTGGGGATCCATGGATTAGGGGAGAAAAGAATCCTGGGTGCTGCAGAGGGGAGGGAGCTGTGGTCACAGAGAAGGGTAAGAGAGAGGAGCATGCAGGGGAACACATAAAGAGAATGCATCCCCAAAGCCACTGGCCTGGAAAATGAGAGTGGCTGAATTTCGTGAGTTCTTGCAACCAAGGGGGCTTAAAGGCTGAAGTTCTAGAGGTCAGTGGGCTTGGCTGGAATAGACTTGGTGGGCACTGCCCTGCTCCTGAAGAGAAGGCAAGCAAAGGACCTGAAGGCAGACAGTGTGGAAACGGTGATCTGAGAAGCACCTGGGACACACAGTGGGAGGGTTTGTTTGTTTTTCTCCTAGTGTGTCCCTGAGAGCCAGTATTCATGGAGATGCTGCTCTGGGGACAAAGAAGCTGGCTGGAGCTATTTCCCTCCCCTGACCCACAGCATAAACACAGAGCCACCTGCAGGAAGCAACACAGCACCCACACTGGCTGCCTAACCTGCTTACACCAAGCCCCACACCCCTGCACACTGGAGAGACTATCCTTCTCAGTCAAACTTGCTCCAGTCCCAGTGCAGAGGGCCCCTTCCCAGAAGACCAGGAGAAACCCCTGCCCACACCACATCTCCCAGCCAGAGAGTTCTTCAGGGTTTCAGTTCCAGTTCAGGTAGTATCAGGTCTCATCTAACAAGCAGGCTAGAGCACACGTACTTAAAACTCACCACATTCTGGCAAAGGACCACACACTGACCACTGCAGGCAGAGAGAGCCTCTGCAGACAACTACTCTGAAGGATAGATCAGCCAAAACACTCCAGCAGAGTGCACACAACACACACCAGAGACACTCACTGAAGTGCCAGGCCCTGGATACTACATGACCTCTTCTTCATAAAGCCATTGCTCTCAGAAGCAGGAATCATAACTGGCTATCTATTCTCACATACAGATGAAGGCAGAGACCTAGACAAAATGTCACATGGAGGAATTCATCCCAAATGCAAAAAACAAGATAAGGTTGTGGCCAGAGATCGAAGCAAAACAGATATAAGTAACATGAGTGAGGGAGAATTTAAAGCAACAAGCATAAGAATACTCACTGGGCTAGGGAAAGAGTGGAAGAGTTCAGGGGACCCTTACCCCAGAGATAAAAGAGTTAAAAACCAACCTGACAGAAATGAAAAAGACAATAACTGAGATTCAAAACTGGCTGGATGGAATGACCACAAGGATGGAAGAAGCAGAAGAATGAATGAGTGGTATAAAGATAGAATGATGGAATATAATGAAGCTGAACAAAAGAGAGAAAGATGAACTATGGATCATGAGAAAAGGCTTTGGGAACTCAGTGACAGCATTGAACATAATAACACTTGTATCATAGGAATCCCAGGAGAGGAAGTGAGAGAAAAGGGGACAGGAAGTTTATTTGAGAAAATAATAGCTAAAAACTTCCCCAATCTGGGGACGAAAACAACCATTCAGAACCAGGAGACACAGAGAACTCCCATCAAAATCAACAAAAGCAGGCCAACACCAAGACATATTGTAATTACATTTGAAAAATAGAGTGATTAGTTAAAAATGTTAAAAGCAGCAAGACAAAAGAAGTCCTTAACTTACAAGGGAAGATACATCAGGCTAGGTGCAGATTTCTCAACAGAAACGTGGTAAGCCAGAAGGGAGTGGCATCATATATTCAAAGAGCTGAATGGAAAAATCTGCCACCTAGAAACTCCACAGCAAGGCTATCAGAATAGAAAGAAAGATACAGAGTTGCCCAGACAAACAAAAACTAAAGGATATCATGACCAATAACACAGCCCTGGAAGAAGTACTAAAGGGACTCTTTGCAAAGGAGAGATGAACAGCGATAATGACAAGAAAGGATCAAAGAAAATCTCCAGAAATGACAAAAACAAGTAACAAATTGGCAATAAGTACATACCTATGAATAATTATTCTGAGTGTAAATGGACTAAATGGTCCAATTAAAAGACACAGGGTGTCAGAGTGGATGAGAAAAAAAAAAAAAAAACAAACAAACCAAAAAACAAATGAGGTTCATCTATATACTTCGTACAAGAAACACATTTCAGACCTAAAGACACCTGCAGATTGAAAGTGAGGGGCTAGAGAAACATTTTTCACACAAAAAAATGTCAAATGAAAGCCAGCATATTGATTCTTGTATCAGACCAAGTAGACTTTAAACCAGACTGTAACAAGAGAAGAATGACACGATTCATAATAAAGGGGACAATACAGCAAGAAGATCTAACAATTGGAAACATTTATGTACCCAACACAGGAGCCCCAATGAAACAATTAATAACAAACATAAAGGACCTCATTGACAATAATACAATAATAGTAAGGGACTTTAACACTCCACTTACAGCAATGGACAGATCATCTAAGCAGAGAATCAACAAGAAAACAACAACTTTGAATGACACACTGGACTAGAGGGACTTTACAGATGTATTCAGAACATTTCCTCTTAAAACAGCAGAATACACATTCCTTTCATGTGCACATGGAACATTCTCTGGAATAGATCACATACTAGGTCACAAATCATGCCTCAACAAATACAAAAAGATTAGGATCATACCATGCACTTTTTCCGACCACAACACTATGAAACCACAAGTCAACCAGAAGAAAAAAAAAAATGGAGAGATCACAAGTACATGAAGGTTAAACAACATGCTACTAATGAGTGAATGGGTCAAGAAACTAAAAAATACATGAAAACAAATGAAAATGAAAACACAATAGGGCAAAACCTTTGGGATGCAGTAAAAGTGGTCATAAGAAGGAAGTATATAGCAATACAGGCCTACATTAAGAGGCAAGAAAAATCTCAAATAAACAACCTAACCTTATACTTAAGGGAGCTAGAAAAATAACAACAAACAAATCCTAAAATCAGCAGAAGGAAGGAAATAATAGAACAGATTTAAATGACATAGATACAACAACAACAACAACAACAAACCAATAGAGCAGATCAATGAAACCAGGGGCTGGTTCTTTGAAAAAAATTAATAAAGTCAGTAAACCCCTATCTAGACTTTTATAAAAAAGAAATGAGAAAGGACCCAAATAAATAAAGTCACAGTTGAGAGAGGAGAAATGACAACCAACACCACAGAAATATGGACAATTATAAGAGAATATTATAAAAACAACAACAACAATATACCAACAACCTAGAAAAACAACCTGGATAAATTCTTAAAAACATACAATCTACCCAAAGATACAGATGTAGTGAAAAGAAGGGCCATATGTACCCCCAATGTTCATATCAGCAATGTCCACAATCACCAAACTGTGGGAAGAGCCAAGATGCCCTTCAACAGACGAATGGATCAAGAAGATATGATCCACAGAGACAATGGAATATTACACAGCCATCAGAAAGGATGAATACCCAACTTCTGTATCAACATGGACGGGACTGTAGGAGATTATGCTGAGTGAAATAAGTCAAGCAGAGAAAGTCAATTATCATATGGTTTCACTTACTTGTGGAACATAAGGAATAAAATGGAGGACATTAGGAGAAGGAAAGGAAAAGTGAATTGGGGGAAGTCAGTGGGGGAGCTGAGTCATGAGAGACTGTGGACTCTGAGAAACAAACTGGGGGTTTTGGAGGGGAGGGGGATGGGGGGATGGGTGAGCCTGGTAGTGGGTATTGAGGAGGGCATACATTGCGTGGCGCACTGGGTGTGGTGCATAAACAATGAATGCTAGAACACTGAAAAGAAATAAAATCAAAATTAAGATGTTAAAAAAATATATTATCTACCAAATCTGAAACAGAAAGAAACAGACAATTTGAACAGACTGATTACCAGCAAAGAAATTGAGTCAGTAATAAAACAAACAGACAAACAAGCAAAAAAACTTCCAAGAAACAAGAGTCCAAGGCCACACGGCTTCACAGGGGAATTCTACCAAACATTTAAAGAAGACTTAATACCTATTCTTCTCAAACGATTCTAGAAAATGGAAAAGGAAGGAAAACTTCCTCATTCGTTATATGAAGCCAGCACTACCCTGATACCAAAACTGGACAAAGATTCCAGCAAAAAAGAGAGCTACAGGCCAATATCCATGATGAACACGGGTGCAAAAATTCTCAAGAAAATACTAGCAAACCTAATCCAACAATACATTAAAAGAATCTTTTACCGCAATCAAGTGGGACTTATTCCTGAGCTGTGACCATGCTTCACTTTTTGCAAATCAATCAATGTGATACACCACATTAATAAAAGAAAGGCGAAGAACCACATGATCCTCTCAACAGATGCACAAAAAGCATTTGACAAAGTAGGACATCCGTTCATTACAAAAACTCTCAACAAACTAAGGTAGAGGGAACATAACCTAATAAAGGCCAAATACAAAAAGCCCACAGCCACTGTCATCCTCAATGGGCAAAAACGGAGAGCTCTTCCTCTACAATCAGGAACAAGACAGGGATGTCCACTCTCACCACTGTTATTTGACATAGTTTTGGAAGTGCTAGCCACAACAATCGGACAACAGAAAGAAATAAAAAGCCGCCAAACCAGGATAGAGGAAGTATAACTTTCACTATTTGCAGATGACATGGTGTAATATAGAAAACTTTCACTATTTGCAGATGACATGGTGTAATATAGAAAACCTAAAAGACTCCATCAAAAAATTGCTAGAACTGATGCACAAATTCAGTAAAGTTGCAGGATACAAAATCAACATACAGAACTCTGTTGCACTTCTATACCTCAATAATGAAGCAGCACAAAGAGAAATCAAGGTATCGATCCCATTTACACTTGCAGGAAAAACTGTAAGATACCTAGCAATAAACCTAACCATAAAGGTAAAAGAGATGTTCCCTGTAAACTCTAAGGCACTGATGGGAGACCCAAGATGGCAGCATAGTAGGAGGACCCTAGAATTGCCTCATCCTTTGAACACAGCTAAATACCTATCAAATCATTCTGAATACCCAAGAAATCAACCTGAGGTTTGATAGAACAGACTACACCGCTAGAGGGAGAGAAGAGGCCGCACTGAGGAAGGTAGGAAATACAGAGATGTGGTTTGTGGAAGAAAGGGGGCATGGCAGCTGCAGAGGGGAGGGTGCCCTGGCTGCAGAGAAAGGCAGGAAAGAGTGGAGCACACAGGGATATGCATGAAGAGAACATTTCTCCAAAGCCATTGACAGGTAAGCAATCCTGGGACAGACTGTACGATCTGTGGATCATCTCAGGTGCATGGGGAGGGACTATTTGTACGTTTTTGGAGCGCATCCACAAAAGGTGGCATGGCCTCTCTGGGGACAAAAGAACTGGCAGGCACCACTTCTCTCCCCAGCCCTTCAGCATAGGTGCAGACACACCTGCTGAGGGCAGCAAACCCAGACACTGGCTGTTTAGCCTGCATTGTTCCAAATCCCATGCCCCTGTGCTCTGGCATGACTGCCCTTCTGGGTCACACCTGTGTCAGTCCCACCACTGTGACACTCTTCTCCAGAGGACAAGCATGGGTCCCTGACACATCAGGTCCCTGAGGTTTGGAATTTTAAAAATCATCAGGTGTGGCTGAGATAGAGCCCAAGGTGCACTGCACTGCTCCAGGCAGACAAGCAACCCAGAGACAGACAGTGTGGAAGCAGTGATCTGGAAAAAAAAAAAAAAGCCTGGGATGCATGAGGGGAGATCATTCGCTCCTCTGAAAGTGCTGTCCTGAGAGCAGCAGGCATGGGCTCTCAGACTCCTGTCTCTGGGGACAAAGGAGCTGGCTGGCACCATTTCTCTGTCCCGCCCCTCAGCATAAACTAACTTCAGTAAACACCATAGTGCCAACACTGGTTGCCTTACCTGCTTCTACCAAGTCCTGCCTCCCTGTGCTCTGCCAATACTACTGCCATTCTTGGGCAAGTGTGCTTAAAGACCAGCTCAGTGGGCCACATCCCCAGAAGACCAATGGAAGCCCCTGCACACAGGATGTCTACGGACCACAGAATTCTGTAAATGTTCCATTCTAGTGGAAAAAGCATCAGGTCCCTTTTAACAAGCAGACCGGAGCACAACTAGTTAAAACTCGCCACACTCTGGCCAAGGTCCAAACATCCCCCACTGCAGGCAAGGAGAACCTCTGCAGACCACTGGCCTGAGGGATAGAGCCGCCAAAACACAGCACCAGAGGGCACACAGCACATGCCAGAGACACTTCCTGAAGCACCAGGCCCTGGACCTTATATGAACCCTTCTCTGTAAAACCATTACTTGCAGGAGCATGAACCACAGCAGGCTTTTCTAACATGCAGAAGAAGACAGAAACCTAGGCAAAATGCTAAGATGGAGGAATTCACCCCAAAAGAAAGAACAAGAAAAGGTCCTGGCCAGGGATCTAATCAAAACACATGTAAGTAATATACATGACCCAAAATTTAAAGCAGTAATCATAAGGACACTAGCTGGGCTTGAGAAAAGCTTGGAAGACATCAGGGAGACCCTTAGTGCAGCCATAAAAGGGCTAAACACCAGTCAGACCAAAATGAAAAATTCAAGAACTAAGATTCGAAACTGACTGGATGTAATGAGCACAAGGATGGAAGAAGCAGAGGAATGACTATGTGATATAGAAGATAGCATTATGGAAAACAATAAAGCTGAACAGAAAAGAGAAGGAAACATTTTGGATCACAACAGTAGACTGAGGGAACTCAGTGACTCCATCAAACATAATAACATTCATATCATAGAAGTCCCAGAATAAGAAGAGAGAAAGGGGGACAGAAGGTTTATTTGAGGAATTAATTGCCCCAAACTTCCCTAATCCAGGGAAGGAAACGGACATCCAGTTCTGGGGGTCACAGAGAACTCCCAACAAAATCAACAAAAGCAGGGCCACACCAAGACGATATTGGAGTGAAATTTGCAAAAGATAGTGATGAAGGAAAAAAATCCCCAAAGCAGCAAGACAAAAGAAATCCCTAACCTACAAGGGAAGACCCATCCAGCTAGCAGTAGATCTCTCCACAGAAACTTGGCAGGCCAGGAAGGAGTAGCATGATACATTCAACATGCTGAATGGGAAAAATGTGCAGCCAAGAATTCTCTATCTAGCAAGGCTATCATTCAGAATAGAAGGAGGGATAAAGAGTTTCCCAGGCAAACAAAAACCAAAGGAGATTGTGACCATTAAAACAACCCTGCAAGAAGTATTAAAGGGAACACTTCGAGTGGGAAGGGAAGACCAAAAGCAACAAAGACAAGAAAGGAACAGAGGAAATGTCCGGAAACAATGACAAAACAAGCAACAAAAGGGCACCAAATACATATGTATGAATAATTAGTCTGCACTTAAATGGATGGAATGCTCCAATCAAAAGACATAGGGTGTCAGAATGGATAAAACCCCAAGACCCATCTATGTGCTGTCTACAAGAGATTCATTGTAGACCTAGAGACACCTTCAGATTGAAAGTGAGGGTGTGGGGAAACATTTATCATGCAAATGGACATCCAAAGAAAGCCAGAGTAACAATACTTATATCAGACAAACTACATTTTAAGCCAAAGACTGTAACAAGAGATGAAGAAGGGCGCTATGTCATAGTAAAGGGGACTATCCATCAAGAAGATCTGACAGTTGTAAATATTTATACCCCCAACTTGGGAGCACCCAAATATATACAACAATTAACAACAAACATAAAGGAACTCATTGATAATAACACAGTAATAGTAGGAGACTTTAACACCCCTACACTTAACAGCAATGGACAGATCACCTAAGCAGAAGATCAACAAGGAAAGACCGGCTTTGAACGACACCCTGGACCAGACGGACTTAACAGATATATTCAGGACATTTCATCGCAAACAGCAGAATACACATTCTTTTGGAGTGCACATGGAACATTCTCCAGAATAGCTCACATATTGGGTCACGAATTAGGCCTCAAGAAGTGCCAAATGATCAAGATCATACCATGCATCTTTTCTGATCACAACAGTATGAAACTTGAAGTCAACCGGAAGAAAACATTTGGAAAGACCACAGATAGATGGAGGTTAAACAGCATGCTCCTAAGCAGTAATTGGACCAACCAGGAAATTAAATAAGAAATTTTTAAAATACATGGAAACAAATGAAAATGAAAACATGACAGTTCTACACCTTTGGGATGCTGCAAAAGTGGTCATAAGAGGCAAGTATATAGCAATACAGGCCTACCTTAAGAAGCAAGAGGGACACCTGGGTGGCTCGGTGGGTTAAAGCCTCTGCTTTCAGCTCAGGTCATGACCCCAGGGTCCTGGGGTCGAGCCCCGCATCGCATCGGGCTCTCTTCTCAGCAGGGATACTGCTTCCCTTCCTCCCTCTCTGCCTGCCTCTCTGCCTACTTGTGATCTCTGTCTGTCAAATAAATAAATTTTAAAAATCTTAAAAAAAAAGAAGCAAGAAAAAAATCTCAAATAAACAGCCTAACCTTGCACCTAAAGGAGCTGGAGAAAGAACAACAAACAAAGCCTAAAGCTGGCAGAAGAAGGGAGATAATAAAGATTAGAACAGAAATAACTGACCTAGAAACTAAAGAAACAGCAGAAGAGATCGATGAAATGAGGAGATGGTTCTTTGAAAAAAAAAAATCAATAAAATTGGTAAACCCTTATCTAGACTTATAAAAAAGAAATGAGAAAGGACCCAAATAGATAAAATCACAAATGAGAGAGGAGAAATGATAACCAACCCCACGGAAATACAAGTAAGTGTAAGAGGATATTATGAAAAACAATATGACAACAAACTGGACAACCTGGAAGAAATGGATAAATTCCTAGAAACATATAAACTACCAAAACTGAAACTGGAAGAAATAGAAAACTCGAACAGACCAATAACCACCAAAGAAATGGAATCAGTAATAAAAAATCTCCCAACAAACAAATGTTCAGGGCCAGATAGCCTCATAAGGGAACTCTACTAAACATGAAGACTTAATACCTATTCTTCTTCAACTAGTCCAAAAAATAGAAATGGAAGAAAAACTTCCAAGTCCATTCTATGAGGTCAGCATTACCCCGATTCCAAAACCAGTCAAAGACTCCAGGGGGAAAAAAAAAAAAAGATAACTACACGCCCATATCCCTGATGTATATGGATGTAACAATTCTCAAGAAAATACTAGCAAATTCAATCCCACAGTACATTAAAAGAATCATTCACCAGGATCAAGTGGGATTTATTCCTGGGCTGTACGAGTGGTTCAGTATTTGCAAGTCAACCAGCGTGATACACCACGTTAATAAAGGAAATGATAAGAAACATATGGTCCTCTCAATAGATGCGGAAAAAGCATCTGATAAAGTAGGACATCCATTCATGAAAAACACCATCAGCTGAGTAGAGGGAACGTATATACCTGAACATACTAAAGATCATATATGAAAAACCCACAGCTGATATCATCCTCCATGGGCAAAACTGAGGGCTTTCCTTCTTCAGTCAGGAACAAGACAGGGGTGTCCACTCTTACTACCGTTATTTAACATAGTATTGGATGTCCTAGCCACAGCTGTCAGACAACAAAAAGAAATAAAAGACATCCAAATCGTCAAGAAGTAAAACTTTCGCTATTTGCAAAAGACATGATACTCGATATCAAAAACCCAAAAGACTCCCCCCAGTGATTGCTTGGACTCATGCACGAATTCAGTCAAGTCACAGGACATAAAAAAAAAAAAAAATCAGTATATGGGAATCTGTTGCATTTCTATACACCACTAATGAATCAGCAGAGAGAGAAATCAAGGAATTGTCCCCATTTACAATTGCGCCAAAAAGCACAAGATACCTAGGAATAAGCCTAACGGAACACATGAAAGACCTGCGCTCTGAAAACTATGAAGCACTAATGACAGCAATTGCAGAGGACACAGAGAAATGGAAAGACTTTCCATGCTCATGGGTTGGAAGGACACATATTGTTAAAATGTCTATACTATCCAAAGCAATTTACACATTTAATGCAATCCCTATCAAAATTCCAAGAGCATTTTTCACAGGGCTAGAACAAACAGTCCTAAAATTTGTATGGAACCACAAAAGACCCCAAAGAGCCAAAGCAATCTTGAAAAAGCAAAGCAAAGCTGGAGGCATCACAATTGTGGACTTCAAGTTGTAGTACAGAACTGTAGTGATCGAGCAAATATGGTACCGGCACAAAAACAGACACATAGATCAATGGGACTGAAATTAAAAACCCAGAAATGGACCCACAACTACATGGTCAACCAATCTTCAACAAAGCAGGAAAGAATATCCAGTGGGAAAAAGAGAGTCTCTTCAAGAAATGGTGTTGGAAAAACTGGACAGCAACATGCAAAAGAATGAAACTGGAGCACTTTCTCACACCATACACAAAATGGATCCATTGATCCATGTGAGACAGGAATCCATCAAATCCTACAGGAGAACACAGGCAGTAACCTCCCTGACATTGGCCATAACAACTTCCTACTAGATATGTCTCCTGATGCAAGGGAAACAAAAGCACAAATAAACTATTGGGACTTCATCAAGATAAAACACTTCTGACCAGCGAAGGAAACAATCAACAAAACTAAAAAGCAACCTTCAGAATGGGAGAAGATATTTGCAAATGGCATCTCTGATAAAGGTTTAGTACCTAAAATCTATGAAGAACTTATAAATCTCCACACTCAAAAAGCAAATGATCCAGTTTAAAAAATAATAGGCAGAAGACATGAACAGACATTTTTTTTTTTTTCAAAGAAGACATCCAGATGGCTAACAGACACATGAAAGATGCTCAACATCACTCATCATCAGGGAAATACAAATGAAAACCTCAATGAGCTACACCCTCACACCTGTCAGAATGGCTAAAATTAAGAACACAGGAAATAGCAGGTGTTGGCGAGGATGCAGAGAAAGGGCAACCCTCTTACACAGTCAGTGGGAATGCTAACTGGTACAGTTACTCTGGAAAACAGTATGCAGTTTCCTCAAAAAGTTAAAAGGGTAACTACCCTATAATCCATCTAGTGCACTACTAGGTATTTACCCATGAAATCCAAAGATACTAATTCGAAGGGATATATGAACCCCAACGTTTATAGCAGCATTATCTACAATAGCCAACTTATGGAAACAGCCCAAGTGTCCATCGACTGATGAGTGGATAAAGAAGATGTGGTATACATATATATTGGAATATTGCTCACCCATAAAAGTGAAATCTTACCATTTGCAATGACATGGATGGGGCAACCGAGCATTATGCTAAACGAAATAAGTCAGTCTGAGAAAGACAAACACCGTATAATTTCCCTCATGTGGAATTTAAGAAACAAAACAAATGAACAAAAGGAAGGAAGGAGGGAGAGAGAGAGAGAGAGACCAAGAAACAGATTCTTCACTATAGAGTACAAACTGATGATTGCCAGGAGGTGGAGGTGGGTTATATAAGTGATGGGGATTAAGGAGAGCATTTCTTGTGATAAACACCGGTGATGTATGGAAGTGTTGAATCACTATATTGTACACCTGAAAGTACTACTACACAGTATGTTACCAAACTGGAATTTTAATAGAAACTTTAAAAAAAAAGACATTGATCAGACACTAGACACAAGCAGCAAGGCAGGAACAAGGAGGTGGTGAGTCGGATCACAGCAAAAAGGTAAGAGAAACAGATGCAGAGAGGCACCCTGGAAAATAGACCCATAGAAACAAGAACACAGCCATGGGAACCTAGAGAAAATGATGCAGGGACTGAGAAATAGAGGTATTGAATCACAGAAGAACTTAAGGCACTGTCACAGCAACATCAAGAAATGAGTGCAGATGTGGTCCATATACACTATGGAGTATTATGCCTCCATCAGAAAGGATGAATACCCAACTTTTGTAGCAACATGGACGGGACTGGAAGAGATTATGCTGAGTGAAATAAGTCAAGCAGAGAGTCAATTATCATATGGTTTTGCTTATTTGTGGAGCCTAACAAATAGCATGGAGGACAAGGGGAGTTAGAGAGGAGAAGGGAGTTGGGGGAAATTGGAAGGGGAGGTGAACCATGAGAGACTATGGACTCTGAAAAACAATCTGAGGGGTTTGAAGCAGCGGGGGGTGGGAGGTTGGGGGAACCAGGTGGTGGGTATTGGAGAGGGCACGGGTTGCATGGAGCACTGGGTGTGATGCAAAAACAAGGAATACTGTTATGCTGAAAAAAAAAATAATAAAATTATATATAAAAAAAAAGAAATGAGTGCAGAGACATTGGCCAAAACTGGGGGAAGTAAATGGGGAATGGCAGTAAATACCAAATCACAGACATGGAGAACAAAGTTCCAGAGATGCACAGACTCAGAGACTCACCAACAAAAGGTACATGGAAGAGGGCTTATGCAGATCCAGGAGCACAGACACTGCAACACAGAGGCTCAGAGACACCCAGATGCAGGAATGCAGAGACCCTGAGACACACTTCCAGTGGCTCACAGTGGCTCAGGGATATGCAAGGACTTGGGGATGCACAGAGATAGAAACTCTGAGACACTTGCCCTGGAACACAGAGCCTCATGGGCATCCAGATACAGAGATGCACAGATGCTAGTTCACAAGCTAAGACTCAGGGACATGTAATGACTTAGGGACACGCCGACTCAAGGATGCATAATGACTCAAGTACACGTAAAGACTTGGGAACACGCAAAGATTCAAGGACATGTAAAGAATCAAGAATACACTAAACTCAGTGATGCACAGAAGAAGGGGTGTACAAACACTCAATCAGAGAGAGTTGTTGGTTTCTCAGACACTGAGACACAGAGATCTGTGGGTACACAGAGACAGGAAGACACAGACAGAGACAGGAAGACACAGACAGTAGATTGAAGAGGCTCTGGATATGCAGAAACTCAAGTACCTTCAAAGACAAGGATGCACAGACACTAAAACACAGTGATGAGGGACGCACAGAGACAAGAACATAGAAGACGCAGAATACAGGCAGAGACTGAGGGACACTCAGAGATGGTGGTATACAGACGCTGAAACAGAGACTAATAGGATGTACAACACAGGGATGTGTGAAGAATAAGACACAGAAACTCACAGACTTACAGGGGGTCAAAGACATGCAGATACCGGACCACAATATAAAATGAAAGCCACAGACACCAGAGCACAGGGGCACTGGGACACAGAAACCTTGGGAAAATGAAATATGCAGACACTGGAACACAGCTGGATACTTGCTCATATAAATATTAAGAAACACACAGCCATGAAGAAACATGGGCAACCACTAACACACAGAGAGACACAGGTATACACACAAACACACAGACACTAGAACACATACACTAACACACAGACACTAGAATAGATGTCAGAGCACACAGAGATGCTGGCACACAGAGATAATGGGACCAGACACTGCCACGGAGTTACTGGTACATACAGACACTGGGATACACAGAGAGACACATAGAACCTAAGATGGACACACACACTGGGATACACACACCTTTGAGACACAAGGAAACCGGGGTATGAAGACTGAAGCACACAGAAGCAGAAACTCAGAGACACACAGTAGCATGCCAATACTGGGACACACAGACGACAGGATACAGGCACTGAGGCACACAGACACGAGGACAGACAAAAACACTGAGACACACAAATAGTGGAACAAGCAAATACTGGAATATGCATACACTGAAGCGCAGTGGCATTGGGACATACAGAAACTGGAGCACACCCTGGGACATAGAGTTGTAGAGGCTTACACAGGCAGTGGTACATACAGCCATGGGGCTACACAGAACTGGCCCATACAGACTTTGTGATACACAGACACTGGGCTATAGATACTGAAGTCCACAGAAACACTGAAACTAATATACACATGTAACATGCAAATGGTCAAGTTACACAAACTGGGACATATAGAAACTGAGGGATGCAGACACTGGAACATGCACAGACACCAAGACACACAGACCCTAGAATGTACAGTCACTAAGACATAAACAGATACTGGGGACACCCAGACATTAGTGTAGAGAGAAACTATGATCTGCAGACACTGGGAAATACATAGACACTATGACACACAGTCATTTTTGACACAGACACTGATGCACAGGCAGGGGTAGAGGCAGAAATTGGGATTTATAGACACTGAGGTTCACAGACACTAGGATACATAACACTTAGATATAGACAGATACGTGAGGAGTGGGAGTATAAACACTGGGACACAGCCCCTGAGACACATAGACATTTGGATGTAGAGACATTGAGGAATAAGTCACTGGGACATTCAAGCACAGGGAAACAAGGTGCACAGACAGAGACAAACGACCACTGGGACATACAGACACTGACACACATAGACATTGCAATGCGTAGGTAATGGAACACACAAACGCTGAGGTTCTCAGAAACTGGGAGGTACAGACACCAGAAAACTTATAGACCATGAGATATACAAACACTGGTTGCAGACACTTAAACCTACAAATTCTGTGACACATAAACACTAGGACATACAGACACAGGGATATAGTCTCCGAGGCACACAGAAACACTGAAACTCAGACATATGACACCATGCTGACACAGGGACATCCTTAGTGAAACATACAGACATTAAGATACTCTGACCCAAACACACAGAAACTGTAGTACAGGCAGTAGAGCACACAAAACACCAAAACACATAAACACACTGCAACATGCTTACTTTGGAACACAGTCACTGGAACACACAAACACTGGAACATACAGACATTGACACCAATGCCGGAACATACAGGCATTGGGACATACGGACAGAAGAACACATAGACACTGGAACTTACAGATGTGGGGATACAGTCACTGGGACACGCAGACTCTTTTCACAGATATCAAGACACACAGAAAAACACTAGGGCACACAGACAAGGATAAAGACACTGAGGCACGCAGAAACACTGAACTGAGATACACAACCAACATGCTGGCATTGTGACACACAGACACTGGGGGCACACAGATGCTAACGCACTCACATACAGACATAAGGAGAAAATGAAATACAAAAGACATTGTGTTACAAAGACACTAAGACACATAAACACTTGGATATACAGAGACTGGGTGAATGATGGAGCCATTTCCTAAGACGGGGATACCTAGGAAAAGAAGGAGGCTTTCGTGGGGAGCCTACATTAGTTTAAGGTGTCTGTGGGCCTCCAAAAACATTTATTCATTAATTAATCTCACTTCTTTCTCCAAAAGTCTTGAGATTTCATGCATAGATCTCTGTTACAATAATTTTGGATGCAAGCGGTAGAAAACCCAACTCAAACTATTTTAATAAAGGGGACTTATTGGTTCATGTAACTGAAAGAAATTCAAAAGCAGGGTAGGTTTAAGAACCAGTTCAGCTGTTCAATGATGTCACCAAGGTAACATTCGGCTCCTTTCTATCTCTTCACTGCCTTCCACAGTCACTCTATCTACTAAGCTTGGCTCCCTTAACAACAGGGTGATAGCCAGCAGCAACAAACACTGATGGGAAGTCCAGAGTTTCAACTTGTGTACATTCCCACTTTCAAAACAGTTATTGTGTCCTAGGATATAGGGTCGTGTTAACTGGCTTAGACCAAACCCACGCCCACTCTTGGATGTAAAGGTTGGGTCAGCCCCAACCAACTACATGGCTGCTACAGATTGTGTGAGGGGTAAAATGAATGTGGGATAGACCACCAAGCATGTCACTACATTAAAATAAGTGGTTTGGCTCTAATAAACACTGCAGACCAGGTCAAAGGAGTAAGTGCTCAGTAATGGTGGGGTAGTAATTATACCAGAAGACCCATACTGGAGAAAGCTACTCCAACACAGCCCAAAAGCTTGAGCTTCCGAGCAACCGTGGTGCAAAATGACAACACAGTGATGATCTCTGAAGGTGTTCTTCAGATAGCTGTTTCTTCATAGTAGCAAACGACTACTACTGCCGTAAGAGTCACAGTCCCCTTTATCTCCTAGGTAAGTAGCGTAGAATCTATAGTTCAGCAATGCTACTATTAACAGAGGATAAGACAGAGGACAGGAGAGTGTGTGTGACCTACTTTGGAGGACAGAGCAAGTCAATGGCAGAGCCAGGACTAGAACCCTCACTCTTTCTTAGCTAGAAACAACAAAAATAAACTCTGGCTGATTAAAGCACAAAGAAATTTGTTAAACAGTTATTAGATCATTCACAGAGTCTGTGAGAACAGGAAAACCAGATGCAACGGCAACATAGCCAGGAATGATACCCAGAATCCCACCTCAGAATTTTTCCTGCGGAGATACTGATGCCATCATTTGCAGTCCCCACCTTACCAACTCTTCTACTGCTTCTGGGAATCAGATGTAGCCACTGCAGCTGCATTCACCCACCAGCAAAAGTGGATTGCATGTAGCCCCTGCTTCCTTAGGCTTAACTCCTGATTATAAGTCTAGGATAAGTTGATCTAATTACTGTAGTCTAGTCATGTGCGCAAGGCTTAGCTGCAAAGGAGTCTAGGCAAGCGAAGAGGTGGCTTTTTCAGCTTCTGTTGGGGGCAGGTGGGCTCTGCCTTATAAGGCAGGGGATTATCAAACACAGAAAAGGAGTCCTGGCTTACTGTCACCCTACCCAGGGCTTCAACAATGGAACCACTTATTCTGCAACCAGTTGTTCAATAAGCATTCCCCAACATGGTATAGTAGCAACACTAGGAGAAAAATGTAGGGTATAGGAGACACATGTCCCCCCTGCCCTCCTTCCAGCTGCTTGGAGTGTTCTGCCCACACAGGAGTTCTTTGGTAAATAGCGCCAAATACTCTTGAACAAGGTTTAAGACTGGAAAGGCTTCCAGGGGTACCTGGGTGGCTCAGCTGGTTAAGCATCTGACTCTTGATCTCAGCTCAGGTCTTGATTTCAGGGTTGTGAGTTCAAGCCTTGGACTGGGCTTCATCCTGGGCTTGAAGTTCACTTAAAAAAAAAAAAAAAAGACTGGTAAGGCATCCAGAGGAAGTAAAACTTGGCCTGGACCTTCGAAGATGGGTAGACATCAGAGAGGAAAAGAAGAGGAGAAGAGCATTGCATCTAGGCTCCACTCTTTTCCTCTCCTTTTTCGTCTGCTCCCTACCTGATTGCTGCCTGTCTGAGGACCTACGCACATGTGTAGAGGATGGTTGATCATCCCCGTTGCCTCTGGATTTGCAGGACTAGAGCTAAGGGCCACTCTGGGGCCAGCAGCAAACAGACATATGGTACAAATGGCTGGATGGTATAGAACAAATGACGTCCAACAATGGTCTCCATTGTCACCCAGTGGGATGTGTGTGTTATCACACACACCATTTCCTTCTCCCCTTTCACTTGACGTCAAGTTGGTGAGGTTTTCCCTCTAAGTCTCAGTAGAAGGGAGAGAATCAGTCATATTTTGCAAGGCTATGAAGTGGAGATAAAAAAAAGATGTATGTATGTATGTATTTACATACATATATATACACCTTTATGGTACCCAGCTCAAGGCCTAACACATAAATGGTACTTGATGTTATTAACATTCCTCATAGAAAGAGGTAAAAGGAGCTTTTTAAAAATTGCCCACTCTAACACTCATTTCTTAGAGTAAGTAGGGCCCAAAGCGGGTAAAAACATTGCCTGGGATCACACAGGTTAATGGCAGAGAAAGAACCTTATCCCATTCTTCCCAACTCCTTCTCTATGGCTGTTTTTTTTTTAACCCTTTCTAGCTGAGTCATGTTGATTATAATCCACACTGTGGAAGTAAAGTCAATGAGTCACCCCTCCAATGGGTGTTGGCCTGTCCTTAAGTTAGAGGATTTATTAATCTAAGATGTAGAGAAAATTTATCTATGCCAGGTTATTGCCAGACAAGGTTAGGGACTAAAGAGGACTCAGACCTGATCCCTGCCCCTGAGATATTCCAAGACCTGAGAGAAGATGGTTATAAACACAGACAACTGCAAATAAACAATCAAACAAAAACTAGAGATTTGTGTGGGGGTCAAGTAGTGAAGGGACTAAAGGGTGACTTTAAGGGATATTAATGATATTAGCCTCCGCCCATACAAAATCCATCAACCAATCCACATCCATATCAAATAAATCAAATATTCTTTCTATGGACAATTAAAGCTTCTCAGTCTTTTGTAAAGCGTGACTAAAATAATCGTGAGAGACTTCCAGCTATGGTTTATTGAGAAGATCGGCAAACGCTCACCTCAAAAAGTAACCATAAAGCAGAGAAAATTGATTTTTTTTAAGATTTTATTTATTTATTTGACAGAGAGATAGATCACAAGTAGGCAGAGAGGCAGTCAGAGAGAGAGGAGGAAGCAGGCTCCCCGCTGAGCAGAGAGCCCAATGCGGGCCTCGATCCCAGGACTCTGGGACCATGACCTGAGCCAAAGGCAGAGGCCTTAACCCACTGAGCCACCCAGGCGCCCACAAAATTGATTTTAAAAACCCTAACTGTATTGGAAACCAAAGGAATACAACAATCTAAGAAGTTTTTATACTGTTGTGTGTGTGTGTGAATGTCTCTATTTTTTCCAGGTTTATTGAGAAATAATTGGCAAACATCACTCTATAAATTTAAGGCATACAGAGTGATTGTTTGATTTGTATGTATTATGAAATTATTATCACAATAAGTTCATCTGATATCCATCTTCTCATACAGACACAATAAAAAGAACAGAAAAAAGAAAGGAGTAAAGGGAAAAAATTTCTCCTTGAAGTGAGAAGTCTTAAGATTTACTCTCTTGGATTAAGGACCTAAATGTGAGACCCGAAATCCTAAAAGCCCTACAAGAGAGCACAGGCAGTAATTTCTCCAGCATCAGCCATAGCAGCATTTTTAAAGATATGTCTCCTGAGGCAAGGGAAACAAAAGCAAAAATAAACTTTTGGGGACCATATCAAAATAAAATGCTTCTGCACAGCAAAGGAAACAATCAACAAAACTAAAAGACAACCTACTGAAAATGGGAGAAGATATTCACAAATGACATACCAATAAAGGGTTAGTATCCAAAATACATAAATAAGTTATACAACTCAATGCCAAAAAACCAAGTAGTCCAATTATATATATGTATATATATAAAATGTATATCATATATATGTTTAATGAAAATAAATCAAAAATAAATTTTCAAAAACGGGCAGAACACACGAACAGATATTTCTCCAAAGAAAACATACAGGTGACCAGTAGACACATTAAAAAAAAATTCACATCACTTAACGTCAGGTAAATGAAAAGCAAAACTATAATGAGCTATCACCTCACATTTGTTAGAATGGCTAAAGTCTAAAACTCAAGAAATAACAAGTGTTGACAAGGATGCAGAGAAATGGGAACCCTCGTACACTGTTAGTGGGAATGCAATCTGATACAGCTACTGCGGAAAACTGTATGGCGGTTCCTCAAAAAATTAAAAATAGAAGTACCATAGGATCCAGTAAATGCACTACTGGATATTTACACGAAGGATACGAAAATGCTAAATTGAAAAGGTATAAGCCCCCCCTATGTTCACTGCAGCACTATTTACAATAGCCAAACCACGGAAGCAGCCCAAGTGCCCATTGATAGATGAATGGATAAAGAAGAAGGGATACATAATGGGCATATGACTGAATATTATTCAGCCCTAGAAAAAAAAGACTGAAATCTTGACATTTGCAACACGTGGATGGAGCTAGAGAGTATAATGTTAAATGACATAAGTCTGTGAGAGAAAGACAAATACCATATGATTTTATGCATTTGCGGAATTTAAGAAACAAAACAAATTCAACTAACGAATCATTGAACACCACGTCAAAAACTGATCATGTACTGGACCTTGGCTAGTTGAATTTAAATTAAAAAAGAAAGAAAACAAATGAATGCAGTATAAAAGAGAGAGACAGAGAGACAGAGAGATGGAGAGACAGAGAGGAGTCAAAAAAACAGACTCTTAAGAGAGGAAGAGAAGAGAAGGACCTGGTGGTTGTGAGAGGGGAGTTGGGTGGGCTGGGTGGGTAAAATAGAAGGTAGGGATTACAGAGTACATTTAACACAATGAGCACTGGGTGACACGTGGAAGGGTTGAATCTCTATATTGCACACTTGAAACTATTATAACACTGTATGTTACGTGTACTAAAATTAATTTTTTTTAAAATTTTCCTCTCTTAACAGATTTCCTATATATCACACAGCAGTGTTAGCTATAGTCATTGTGTTGTACATTGTATCGTGGTACTCATTTACCATAACTGGAAGTTTGCACCTCTTGACCACTTTCTTCCAATTCCCCTTCACTGCACCCTCTGCCTCTGGGAATCACAAGTCTGATGTTTTCCATGAGGGTTTTGTGTCTTGAGAGCCCACATCTAACTGCAATCATACAGTATCTGTCTGTCTCTGTCTGAATTATTTCACTTTAAAAAAAAAGATTTTATTCATTCATTTGAGAGAGAGGACACAAGCGGTGGGGAGGGGCAGAGGGAGAGAGAAAAGAAGCACACTCCGTGCTGAGCAGGGAGCCCAATGTAGGGCTCCATCCCAGGATCCTGAGATCATGACCCGAGCCAAAGTCAAATGCTTAACCAGCTGAGCCACCCAGGCGCCCCTGAATTATTTCACTTCCCAGAATCCTTTGAAGGTCCATCTGTGTTGTCACAAATCGTAAGAGTTTTTCCTTTTTATGTCTGAGTAATATTCATATATATAATATATAATGTGGTATATACATATGTGTAATGTGGTATGTGTGTATGTGTGTGTGTGTGTGTGTGTGTGTGTGTACCACAACTCCTTTACCTATTCATCCAACATGGACACCTTCCATGTCTTTGCAAATATATTCTCAAGTTAATGTTTTTATTACCTTTGGATTTATTCCCAGAAATAAATATCCACAAAATTGCTGGATCATATGGTAGTTCTATTTTTAACTTTTTGAAAATCCTCCATAGTGTTCTTCTTAGTGGCTGCACTAATTTACAAACCCACCAACAGTGAACAAGGGTTCCTTTTTCTCCACATCCATGCCAGTCTGTGCCATCTCTTGTCTTCTTGATGATGGCCTTCTAGCAGCTGTGATGTGATAGCTCATTGTAGTTCTCATTGTAGTTTCAATTTGCACTTCCCTCATGACTGGTGATGTTAAGCATTTTTTCATGTACCTGTTGGCTTTTCATATATCTTCTTTGGAGAAATGTCTGTTCAGATACTTCGCTCATTTTTTAAATTGGGTTATTTGATATCTTGCTGTTGAGTTGTATGGGTTCTTCATATGTTTTGGACATTAACCCATTATTAGATATATGGTTTAAAAATGTTTTCCCCATTCTGTAGGTTGTCTTTTTCACATTGTTGAAGGTTTTATTCACTGTGCAAAAGATTTTTAGTTTGATGTAGTATGACTTGTTTATTTTTTGTTTTGTTGTTTCTGCTTTACGTGTCCTATCCAAAAAAGTCATTACCAAGACCCATGTCAAGGAGATTTGTTCCTGTTGCCTTCTAGAAGTTCATGGCTTCAGGTTCAACATTTGAGGCCTTAATATATTTTGAGTTGATTTTTGTAAGTGGTGTAAGGTATGGGTCCAGTTTCATTCTTTTACATGTGACTATTCAATTATCCCAGCACCGCTTAGAGACTGTCTTTTACTGAGTATGCTTGACTCTCTTCTCAAATATTAGTTAACCGTATGTGCTTGGGTTTATTTCTGGGCTCTTGATTCTGCTGCATTGGTCTATTTCTCTGTTGTCATGCCAGTACCATACCGTTTCGATGATGATAGCTTTAGAGTATAACTTGAAATCAGAATGTGTGATATCTGCCCGCTTTGTTCTCCTTTCTCAAGATTGTTTGGGGGGGTGCTATTTGGGGTCTTTTTGGGTCTACATAAGTTTTAGAGGGTCTTTTTCTACTTCTGTGAAGAATGCACTGAGATCTTGATAGCGCGTGCATCAAATCTCTACATGGTTTATGGTAGTATTGACATTTTTAATGATATTAACTCTTCCAGTCCATGATTACAAGATACCTTTCCATTGATTTGGGTCTTCCCCAATTACTTTCATCAGTTCCTTCTAGTTTTCAGTATGGAGATATTTCCCCTCCTTAGTTTATTTTTAAGTCTTTCATTGCTTGATGTAATTATCAATGGCCGCAATTCCTTTGCCCTCTGGTTAGATGTGTACTTTATTTAAAACAGGTTTGGAATTGAGAAAATCGTTAAAATAAAAATCATTAACATAAATAATATTTATTGATGACTTCATGCTAAATATATGCGTGTATAATTGTATATATGCATATGCATACATGTATATATGCATGTATACAAGCATGTATGTGTATACCTATATATATATTGTTTTTACTGTCATTATCTCATTTTGCTTTATGTCATTCAAAAGAGTTGGTCATTTTATGCCCATTTTTATGGGATACTTGACTATGTAAACTGATCTAAGTATATACAGTTAATAACTGATAGAGACATAAATTTAACCCAGGAAATTCTGTCTCCAACAACTATGCCTTGTATTTTATTTTATTTTATTTATTTCTAACTTATTATTGAGGTATAGTTGACATACAATGTTACGTGTCAGGTGGACATAATGATTTAACAATTCTCTACATTACTCAGTGCTCACCAAGATCAGTAGAGTCACCATTAGTCGTACAACATTATTACAATATTATTGACTGTATTTTCTATTTTTCAATCCCTACCTCTTAATCCCCTTCATCTATGTCACCCATACATCCACCCCTTCACCCTCTGCTAATCCCAAGTTTGTTCTCTATAGTTGAGTCTGTTTTGGGGGCTTGTCTCTTTTTTCCCCTTTGTTTGTTTTGTTTTGTTTCTTAAATTGCACATATGAGTAAAAGCATATGGTATTTGTCTCTCTCTGACTGACTTATTTCATTAAACACTATACTCTCTAGCTCCATCCATGTTTTTGGAAATGGCAAGATTTCATTCCTTTTTGTGGTTGAATAGCCATTCATCTATCAATGGGTACTTAGGCTGCTTCCCTAATTTGGCTATTGTAAATAATACTGCAATAAACATAAGGGTGCTTGTATCCCTTTGAATTAGAGGGTTGGTTTTTTGGTTTTTTGGTTTTTTGTTTGTTTGTTTTTGTATTTGGGGGGTAAATACTCTGTAGCACAATTACTGGATCATAGGGTAGTTCTATTTTTAATTTTGTGAGGGACATCCATACTGTCTTTCACAGTAGCTGCGCCGGTTTGCATTCCCAACAAGAATGCATGAGGGTTCCTATTTCTCTGCATCCTCGCCTACAATTGTTCTTTCTTGAGTTTTTGATCTTAGCCATTCTGACAGGTGGGAGGTAATATCTCACTGTGATTTTACTTTGCATTTCCGTGATGATGAGTGATGTTGGACATCTTTTCATGGGTCTGTTGGCCATCCGTATGTCTTCTTTGGAGAAAAGTCTGTTCATGTGTTCTGCCCATTGTTTGACTTGAGTATTTGGTTGTTGCTGTTGTTGTTGTTGTTGTTTTTCTTTCTTTTTTGGTGTTGAGTTCTATGAGTTCTTAGATCTTTGGATACTAACTCCACTGGATATACCATTTGCAAATATCTTCTCTCAACAAGATGTCTTTTAGTTGTGCTGGTTGCTTCCTTTGCTGTGCAGAAATTTTTATTGTGCTATCATCCCAATAGTTTATTTTTGGGAGTTACACTGTGGAAACAGGTTGCATTTGTAATCAGGTTGCTCTCTACAGTGAAGAGTCTGTTGGTTTGCATCTCTCTTTTTTCTTCCATTTGTTCATTTGTTTTGTTTCTTAAACTCCATGTAAGAGTGAAATCATATGGCATTTGTCTTTCTCTGACTGACTTATTTCACATAACACAATACTCTTTACTCTATCCATGTCATTGCAAATGGCAAGATTTCATTCTTTTTGAGGGCTGAGTAATATCCCATAATATACATATATACCACTTCTTTATCCATTCATCAGTCTAGGAACACTTGGCTCTGCATAATTTGGCTGTTACAACTATAAACATTGGGGTGCACATATACCTTTGAGTTAGTATTTCTGTATTCTTCACGTAAATACCTAGTAGTGCAATTGCTGGATTGTGGGAGGCCACGGTAAGGCTTGAGACGAGGACCAAACCAGGCCCTGACTTGTGCCTCCTTTAAAGTCCGAATAACCTAACAAAAGGTTTAGGACGGGAAAAGTTGAGTAGCACTGAGAAAGGGTCTGTGCTATGTGTTGTGCGCTCGCCTACGTGACTTCCCACACGCTTGCTAAACAAATGAGAACAATTCAGTTGGGGTCATAAGTTCATGGCTGGTCCTTGCTGCCCTAGTACAGCCCATAAATTACTTTCAGGTTTGCTGTATCAATACAGAACAATTGTACTGGCATCAGCCATTTGGCGTCACGAGGTCTGCTTATAGTCAAGTGTGAAACTTATTATGGGAACTCGTGGTTGTTTAACTAGACACAGGTGTATTGCTTCTCCTATTGTAATATCACTATATATATATGGCCTTAATGCTTTGAATAAACTTAGCACTGTTGGACATCCTCCTCAGTGCTCCTCCTGCCCCCATCTCTCTGCTTCTCGAGTTCTTTTCTTCATCCTCTTACCCTCACGTTCCTGGTCGATTTGTCGTGTCGGCCGTGACACTGGATCATAAGGTAGTCTTATTTTTACCTTTTTGAGGAGCCTCCATAATGCTTTCCAGAGTGGCTGCTCCAGTTTGCATTCCCACCAAGAGTGCAAGAAGGTTCCCCTTTCTCTGCATCCTCACCAACACCCGTTTTTTTTCTTCTGTTGCTGATTTTAGCCATTCTTACAGATGTGAGGTGATATGTCACTGTAGTTTTGATTTGCACTTCCCTGATAATCACTGATATTGAGGATCTTTTCATGCATCTGTTAGCATCCGGATGTCTTCTTTGGAAAAACGTCTATTCATGTCTTCTATTTCTTAATTGGATTATTTGGTTTCTGGGTGTTGAGTTTCACAACTTCTTCATGTATTGTGGATACTAACCCTTTATTGGATATGTCATTTGCAAATATGTCATATGCAAAATATCCCAATCCATAGGTTGCCTTTAGTTTTGTTGGTTGTTTCCTTTACTGGGCAGGTTTTGTTCTGATGGAGACTCAATAGTTTATTTTTTACTTTTGTTTCCCTTGCCCCTAGAGACAAATCTAGAGAGAAGTTGCTATGGTTGATGTCAAAGAACTAACTGCTTGTGTTCTCCTCAAGTTTTTGATGGCTTCCTGTCTCACATTTAGGACTTTCATCCTTTTTTGATTGATTTTTGTGTATGGTGGATGAAGGTGCTCCAGTTTCATTCTTTTGCATGCTGCTGTCCAGTTTTCCCAACACCATTTGTTAAAGAGACTCTCTTTTCCCCATTGGATGTTCTTTCCTGCTTTGTCAAAGATTAGCCGACCATGTAATTGGTTCATTTTTGGTTTGTCTCTTCTTTCCTTTGATCTATGTATCTACCCTCATGCCAGAACCATACTGTCTTGATCACGACAGCTTTGTAATATAACCTCTACTCTGGGATTGTGATGCCTCCAGCTTTATTCTTCTTTTTCAAGGTTGCCATGGCTATTTGGGGTCTTTTGGGATTCCATACAAACTTTAAGATTCTTTGTTCTAACTCTGAAAAATGCTTTTGGTATTTTGATAGAAGTTACATTAAATGTGTACTTTGCTTTGGGTACTTTGGACATTTTAACAATATTTGATCTTCCAATCCATGAGCATGAAATGTCTTTACATTTTAATATGGCATTTTCAATTTGTTCATCAATGTTTTATTGTTTTGAGAGCAAAGATCTTTCACCTCTTTGGTTAGGGTTATTGTTGGGTATCTTAATGATTTTGGTGCAATTGTAAAGGGTATTCTTTAATTTCCCTTTCTGTCCTTTTATTATTAACGTATAGAAATGCAATGGATTTCTCTACATTGACTTTATTTCCCATGCTTTTACTGAATTTCTTTTTTAGTTCTAGCAATTCGTTGGTGGAATCTTGAAATTTCGGTATAGAGTATCATGTCATCCACAAAGAGTGAAAGTGTGCCTTCTTCCTCATTGATATGGATGACTTTATTTGGTTTTTGTTGTCTGTTTGCTGTGACTAGGACTTCCAGTACTATGTTAAATAGAAGTGGTAAGAGTCGACATCCTTATCTTGTTCCTGGCTGTAGAGGAAAAGCTCTCAGTTTTTGCCCTTGAGGTTGATATTAGCTATGGGTTTTTTTTTTTTTTTTCACATATGGCTTCTATTGTGTTATGTTCCCTCTACTCTACTTTGTTGAGGGTTTTATTTTTTTCCTAAGTTAGACTTTTTATTAAGCACTGGAAGCAGAGATTAGCTGAAGGAAATGGCCACTGCACTCTTAGTGCTAAGAAAGCTGTATAAGGAAATAGTTCAGAAGTGGCAACGTTGAGCCCTACATTTAGCCATAAGTAATGATCTTTGTTATTCTACTGAGTTGGTTTGTGTTCATCCAATCTTTGAAAGTCCACTAATGATTTGTAAAGTATATATTGTATACAAACTCTACAGTGTTTAAAGAAAGATCACAATATTGTAATTGGCAACATTATTGACAAGAACTACAGAGGGTTTTTACAATGAGTGAATACCCTAATTTGTCAAATGCTTCTCCTGCTTCTATTGAAATGATCATTTTCAATTTAACTTTAATTAATTAACTGTTGCAACACAGCCTGGATCGTTGCCAGTGTGACTGGGGTCCTGTTGGTTCCTGTGAGAAAACTCCAGGAGATGGGAAGCAAGAGTCTTCCCGGGCTAATGCCCGGAATAAACATGGGAGGATCCCAGGAGTGCTTTCGTTTCCTCCTTAAATGGATTTGATAAGTGTGGAGAATCCTTAACTTGCTCTTGTCATTCAAAGCTAAGAGATAATCATTGTTGTTCACTTGTCACACTTGATTGCCTGCATGTAGCCCATGTCCTGCATGTAGCTCACATCTCACACGCAGTGCACGTCCTGCATGTAAATCTATATCCTGTTTGAAACCAGATCTTGGGTAAAGTATAATAGAAGTGATTGTAAGAAATAAAGTTGTCTACTAATATCAGTCAGTAGTCCCCCCATCAGTTGGCTCTGATCACCAGGATCCCCACCTCACAAAGGTGACAATTAACATAGAATATATTGTTAGTTTCAGAGGCAGAGTTCAGTGACTCATCAGTTGCATGTAACACCCATTGCTCATTACATCCAGTGCCCTACTTAATACCCATCCCCCAATTACCCCATCCTTCCACCCAACGCCCCCCCAGCAACCTATGATTCTTACTTTTTTAAATGTGATTCATCATATTGATTGATTTGCAAATATTGGCCGACCCTAGCAGCCCAAGAATAAATCCCTCTTGATCATGGTGAATGACTCTTAATGTCCTGTTGGATTAGGTTTGGTAGTATTTTACTGAGTATTTTTGCATCTATGTTCATCAGGGATAATGGCCTGTAGGTCTCTTTTTTCAGTGGTGTTTTTATCTGGTTTTGTTATCAGGGTATTGCTGATCTCATAGAATGAATTTAGATTTCCTTCCTTTACTCTTTTTCTTGGAGTAGTTGAAGTAGGATAGGTATTAAGTCTTCTTTTCCTGTTTGGTAGAATTCCCCTGTGAAGCCACCTGGTCTGGACTTTTGTTTTCTGGGAGTTTCTTGATTGCTGATTCAATTTTTTTGCTGGTTATTGGCCAGTTCTTTCAGTTCTGGTCATTTATGTTTCTAGGATTATATCCATTTGTTCCAGGTTGTTCAATTTGTTCTCATATAGTTTTTCATAATGTTCTCTTACAGTTGTTTGCATTTTTGTGGGGCCCTTTGCTATTTCCTCTCTCTCATTTGTGACCTTATTTATTTGGGTCCTTTCTTCTTCTTAATAAGTCTGGCTGTAGGTTTATGAATTTTATTAATTTTTTTTCAGTGAACCATTTCCTTGCTTCTTTGATCTGTTCTATTGGTTTTTTTTTCTTAGCTCCTATATGATTTATTTCTGCTTTGATCTTTTTTATTTCCTTCCTTCTGCTGGCTTTAGGCTCCATTTCTTGTTCTTTTTCTAGCTCCTTTAGGTGTAAGGTTAGGTTATTTATTTGAGATTTTTCTTGCTTTTTGAGGTAATCCTGTATTGCTAAACACTTTCCAGTTAGGACTGCTTTTGCTTCTTCCCAAAGGTTTCAGACTACTGTGTTTTTCTTTTCCTTTGTTTCCATGTACTTTTTAATTTTTTTTAATTGAATTTTATTTTTTCAATGTTCCAAGATTCATTGTTTATTCTTTGATTTCCTGGCTAACCCATTCATTATTTAGT
Organism: Enhydra lutris kenyoni; assembly: GCF_002288905.1. Classification (NCBI taxonomy): domain Eukaryota; kingdom Metazoa; phylum Chordata; class Mammalia; order Carnivora; family Mustelidae; genus Enhydra; species Enhydra lutris. The sequence goes on from NW_019154202.1 coordinate 81,091, forward strand.
AATATGTTCTTTTACCTCCTTGTATGTGTGGTCTTTCCAAATTTTCTCTTGTGGCTGACTTCTAGTTTCATAGCATTGTTGTCAGAAATGTGCATGGTGTGACTTCAAACTTTTTATATTTGTTGAGGCCTGATTTGTAACCTAATATGAGATCTATTCTGGAGAACGCCACACACACACACACACACACACACACACACACACACAC
>NW_019154202.1:81308-112115 GCF_002288905.1 Enhydra lutris kenyoni
TAAAGTATATATTGTATACAAACTCTACAGTGTTTAAAGAAAGATCATAATATTGTAATTGGCAAAATTATTGACAAGAACCACAGAGGGTTTTTACAATGAGTGAATACCCTAATTTGTCAAATGCTTCTCCTGCATCAATTGAAATGATCATTTTTAATTTGAATTTAATTAATTGACATAGAGTATATTATTAATTTCAGAGGCAGAGTTCAGTGACTCATCACTTGCATATAACACCCAGTGCTCATTAAGAGCCCTCTTAATGCCATCCCCCAATTACCCCATCCCTCCACCCATCTCTCCTCCAGCAACTTATGATTCTTACTTTTTAAAAAATGTGGTCTATCATGTTGATTGATTTGTAAATATTGAACCACTCTTGCAGCCCAGGAATAAATCCCTCTTGATTATGGTGAATGACTTTGTTAAAGTCCTGTTGGATTATGTTTGGTAGTATTTTATTGAGTATTTTTGCATCTATGTTCATCAAGGATAATGGCCTGTAGGTCTCTTTTTCAGTGGTGTTTATATCTGGTTTTGGTATCAGGGTATTGCTGATCTCAAAATGAATTGGAAGATTTCCTTCCTTTATTCTTTCTTTGGAATAGTTGGCGAAGAATAGGTATTAAGTTTTAATGTTTGGTAGAATTCCCCTGTCCACCTGACCTGGACTTTTGTTTTTTGTGAGTTTCTTGATTGCTGATTAAATTTCTTTGCTTTTTATTGGCCAGTTAAAGTTTTTCTATTTCTTTCTATTTAAGTTCTGGTCACTTATGTTTCTAGGAACATATCTATTTGTTCCAGATTGTTCAATTTGTTCTCATAGTTTTCCATAATGTTCTTTTATATTTGTTTGTATTTTTGTGGTGTCCGTTGTCATTTCCTCTTTCTCATTTTTGACCTGATTTGAGTCCTTTTTCTCTTCTTTTTAGTAAATCTGGCTGTAGGTTTATGAATTTTATTAATTTGTTTTTCAGTGAACAGAGCAATTGATCTGTTGTAAAGTGTTCCTTTTGTTTCTATATCATTTTTAAAAATCTTATTTCATATCATTTTTTGTTTCTATATCATTTTTAAAAATCTTATTTCATTTTTTTCAGTGTTCCAAGGTTCATTGTTTATGTACCACACCCAGTACTCCATGCAATATGTGCCCTCCTTAATACCCACCATCAGGCTCACACATCTCCCCACCACACTCCCCTCCAAACCCTCAGTTTGTTTCTCAGAGTCCACAGTCTCTCATGGGTTGTCTCCCCCTCCAGTTTCCCCCAATTCACTTTTCCTTTTTTTCTCCTAATATTCTTTATGCTGTCCACTTTAATTTCTTTCATAAGTGTTCTATAGTTTTCAAATTACAAATCCTTTGCCTTTTTGGTTAGGTTTATTCCTAGGTATCTTTTGGACTTTAAAATTATTATTATTATGTCATGTTAGTCACCGTACAGAACCTCATTAGTTTTTGATGTAGTCTTCCGTGATTCATTGTTTGTATGTAACACCCAGAGCTCCATGCAATACATGCCCTCCTTAATACCCATCACTGGGCTAACCCATTCTCCCCAACCCCTCTCCTCTAAAAGCCTCAGATAATTTCCCATAGTCCATAGTCTCCCATGGTTCATCTCCCCTTTTGATTTCCCCCACTTCATTTTTCCCTTCCCTCTCATAATGTCCTCCATGATATTCCTTATGTTCCACAAATCAGTGAAACCATATGATAATTGACTTTTTCTGCTTTACTTATTTCACATAGCATAATCTCTGCCAGTTCCATCCATGTTGATGCAAAAGTTGGGTATTCATCCTTTCTGATGACTGAGTAATATTCCATTGTATATGTGGACCACATATTCTTTATCCATTCTTCTTTTTTTAAGATTTTATTTATTTATTTGACAGACATAGATCACAAGTTGGCAGCAAGGCAAGCAGAGAGAGAGGAGGAAGCAGGCTCCCTGCCAAGCAGAGACCCTGATGCAGGGCTTGATCCCAGGACCCTGAGATCATGACCTGAGCTGAAGGCAGAAGCTTTAACCCACTGAGCCACCCGGGCACCCCTATGCATTCTTCTTTTGAAGGTCATTTTGACTCTTCACTGTTTCACTATTGTGGACATTGCTGTTATAAATATTGGGGTGCATGTGGCCATTCTTTTCACTACATCTATATCTTTGGCGTAAATGCCCAGTAGTGCAATTGCTGGGTCATAGGGTAGCTCTATTTTTATTTTTTTGAAGAACCTCCATATTGCTTTCCAAAGTGTCTGTACCAACTTGCATTCCCACCAACAGTGTAAGAGGGTTCTGCCCTCCCTACAACCTCTCCAACATTTGTTGTTACTTACCTTGTCAATTATTGCCATGCTAACTGATGTAAGGTGGTATCTCAATGTGGTTTTGATTTTAGTTTCCCTGATGGCTAATGATGATGAACATTTTTTCATGTGTCTGTTAGTCATTTCTACGTCTTCTTTGGAGAAGTGTCTGTTCATGTCTTTGGCCCATTTTTTGACATGATTATTTGTTTTTTTTAGCTGTTGCGTTTGAGAAGTTCTTTATAGATCCTGATATCATCCCTTTGTCTGTAGTGTCATGTGCAAATATCTTTTCCCATTCAGTGGGTTACCTCTTTGTTTGGTTGACTGTTTCCTTTGCTGTGCAGAAGATTTTATCTTGATGAAGTCCCAGAAGTTCATTTTAGCTTTTGTTTCCATTGCCTTTGGATATGTGTCTTCAAAGAAGTTGTGGCCAATGTCAAAGTGGTTACTGCTTATGTTCTCTTCTACGACTTTGATGGATTCCTGTCTCACATTGAGGTCTTTCATCCATTTTGAGTTTATCTTTGTGTATGGTGTAAGTGAATGGTCAAGTGTCTTTCTTTTGTATACAGCTGTCCAGGTGTTGATCTATTTTTATTGATTTGAAGGGGGGTTCTCTGTGCCTTCTGGACTTGAATGCCTATTTATTTCCCCAGATTAGGGAAGTTATCAGCTATAATTTCTCCAATATACCCTCTGCCCCCTCTTTTTTCTCTTCTTTTGGGACCCCAATTACTCTAATATTGTTTCACTTTGTGGTATCACTTATCTCTCAAGTTCTCCCCTCGTGATCCAGTAGTTTAACTGTCTTTTTCTCAGCTTCTTCATTCTCCATCATTTTTTCTTTTATAGCATGAATTCTCTCTTCTGCATCATTTATCCTAGCAGTAAGAGACTCCATTTTTTACTGTGTCTCATTAATAGCCTTTTTTTGCTTTGACCTGATTAGATTTTAGTTCTATTATTTCTCCAGAAAGAGATTCCCTAGTATCTTCTATGGTTTTTTTCAAGTCCGGCTGGTATCTTTATAATCATTATTCTGAACTCTTGTTCAGACATCTTACTTATACCCATACTGAATAAGTCCCTGGCAGTCAGTACTGCCTCTTGTTCTCTTTTTTGATGTGAACTTTTCCATCTTGTCATTCTGTCCAGAGAAGAATAGATAAACAAGAGAACAAAATATTAAATGGCAACAATGACTTCAGAGAAACATACACTAAATGAATCAGAAGAGATCCAAAATCAGAAAAAAAGTAAATGAATATAATTTAACAAGGTTTGGAGAAGATGTGCAGAAAGGGTGCCCTCTTACACTGTTGATGGGAATGCAAGTTGGTGCAGCCACTTTGGAAAACAGTGTGGAGATTCCTTAAGAAGTTAAAAATAGAACCACCCTATAACCTTGCAATTGCACTACTGGTTATTTACTCCAAAGATACAGATATAGTGAAAAGAAGGGCCATCTGTACCCCAATGTTCATAGCAGCAATGTCCACGATCACCAAACTGTGGAAGGAGCCATGATACCCTTCAACAGATGAATGGATGAAGAAGATATGGTCCATATATACAACAGAATATTATGCCTCCATCAGAAAGGATTAATACCCTACTTTTGATCAACATGGATGGGACTGGAGGAGATTATGCTGAGTGAAATAAGTCAATCAGAGAGAGTCTATTATCATATGGTTTCACTTACTTGTGAAGCATAAGCAATAATATGGAGGACATTAGGAGAAGGAAAGGAAAAGTGAACTGAGGTAAACTGGAGAGGAAGATGAAGCATGAGATACTGTGGACTCTGAGAAACAAACTGAGCATTTTGCAGGGGAGGGGGGTGTGGGGATAAGTGAGCCTGGTGGTGGGTATTAAGGAGGGCACATATTGCATGGAGCACTGGGTATGGTGCATAAACAATGCATCTTGGAACACTGAAAAAATAAAATAAAATTTAAAAAATAACAGTCAAATAATTTAAAAAAAGAAAAAAAAAGAGAATATAATCAAACAGGTGAACAAAATAGAACAATACACTGGATCTTGTGTGTGCTTTGGTTTGTTTGTTTGCTTGACAACTAGATCCCAAAATTGTAAAGAAAGAAAAACTTATCTATCTTAAAAAATAAAATTAAATCCAATGAAAGAGAAAATGTAACTGCATAAATGAAAATTGAAAGAAAAAAAAGAAAGAACATAAAAAGCAGGAGAACAGAACAGAGCAATACACTATATCCTGGGTGTATTTTGTTCTGTTTATTAGAGGAAACTGCATCCCAAAATTGTAAGAAAGAAAAACTCTCATATATACAAAACTATAATAAATTCAATGAAAGGATAGCAATGAGTTACAAAAAAGAAAATTTAAAAAGACTTTAAATAAAGAGTTGATAAAATAATAAATCGGTTGTAAAGAAAGAAAAAAAATTAAAATTGAAAGACTGAAAAATCATGAGAAAAAAATCCCATGAATTCTGTGTATTATTTTTGCTTAGTGCTGGAGTTTTGCACTTCTGTGTGATAGGTAAACTTGGCCCAGATGTTCTTGCTCATCTCCTGCAGCCAGGCCTGTTGCAGTGATTCTCAGGTGTATTTGCCCCAGGTGGAATTGCACTACCCTTGCCAGGGTTCCAGGATTAGTAAGTGACTCCGGATTGTTCTATGTGGCTCTTGTTCCCTGAAGTCTTTCTGCATCACTTTAGAGGAAAAGAATGAAATTGGAAGCCTCCCAGTCTCCCATCCTGGAGCCAAATCTTGTGCCCCCTACTCCTCTGTGAGCCATCAGGAAATAGTATCCAGTCACTCCTGTCTCCCTGGTCTCTGTCCACACTCTGTGCTCACCCAGCCTGTGGCCAAGTATTTTTATTTCAGGCATGCAGACCCGTTTCCAGTCTCTAAACTTTATGGACCGCTCTGGTGTACATCTGTCCTGCTCCACCTGGGGGAGTGAGGGGGCTCTTGCTGTGGTTCTGCTCCTTCCTGGTCCCCTTCTTGGAGAGTGGTTGCCTGACCATGCTGTGGTTCATGGTTTATGGGAACACCAATCTGAAAGTCCACTCCTAGCCTTGCTCTTTGCAGCCAGCTTCCCTGTTCTGATGCTCTGACACTTGGGAACTCTGTTACACTCAGGCATCCTTGTTCTTCCTGTGGTCACTTTTCTATTTATACAATTGCAGCAATTCTTTTCTTATATCTCAGGTCAAGTTCACAGGTGTTCTAAATGGTTTGATGGCTATCTAGTTGAACTCCTGGGACCAGACAAACCTAAGGTCTTCTACTCCTCTACCATCTTGGAAATTCATCCTTGGGAATCTTTATCTCTCCTTCTATTCGGAATAACAGACTTTCTAGGTAAAGAATTCCTGGTTGACTTTATTTCTGGCCTGCCATGTTTCTGTGGACAGATGTGTTGTGAGCGTGGTCTTTCTTCCCTTGTAGGCTAAGGAATTTTTCCCCTTGCTGCTTTCAGGATTCTTTCTTGTCTGTGTATTTTTTTTAAAAAAGATTTATTTATGTATTTATGTGTTTATTTATTTGACACAGAGAGAGAGAGAGAGAGAGAGAGAGCAAGAGCACAAGCAGGGAGAGGAACAGGCAGATGGAGAGGGAGAGGGAGAAGCAGGCTCCCAATTGAGCATGGAGCCCAATGCAAGGCTCGATCCCAGGACCCTGGAATCATGACCTGAGCCAAAGGCAGCTTTTAACTGACTGAGCCACGTAGGTGTCCTCTGTATTTTTTGAATTTGACTACAATATGTCTTGGTGTTGGCTGGCTTTTGTCAAATTTGATGGAAGTTTTGTGTGCTTCTTGGATTTTGATGTCTGTTTCCTTCCCCAGATGAGAGTAATTTTCAGCTCAAATTTCCTCAAGTAAACCTTCTGACTCTTTTCCTCTCTCTTCTTCTTCTGGGACTCCTATGATATGTATGTTATTATACTTTGCAGAGTAACTGAGTTCCTTAATTCTACATTCCTGATCCAATACTTTTCTTTCCCCTCTTCTTTTCATCTTAATTATTTTCTACAATTATATCTTCTATGTCACTGATTCATTTCTTTGTTTCATTCATTCTTGTTGTCATTACATCCAGTCAGCTTTGCATCTTGGTTATAGCATTTTTTAAAAATTTCAGCCTGACTACTTTTTAGTTCTTTATCTCTGCAGTAAGGCATTCTCTAAAGTCTTCTGTGCTTTTCTCAAGCCCAGTTATTATCCTTTTGATTGTTGTTTCAAAATCTGGTTCAGGCATCTTACTTATATCTTTTGATTAATTCTCTGGCAGTTCCTCTTCCTGTTCTTTCTTTTGGTGTGAATTCCTCCATCTTGTCAGTTTTTTCTAGGTCACTGTGTATGTGTGTGTGTGTGTGTGTGTGTGTGTGTGTGCACATGTGCACGCATGTGCTTATGTTAAGAAAGCTTGTTATATTCCTGCTCATGAGATTAATGATGTAATCAGAAAAGATCCTATACTGTCTTGGGCCTGGTGTTTCAGGAAATGTTTCAGTATGCACACTCTGCTGTTGTGTTTAGGCTGCTCCTTCCTTCAGCTCAGTTCTCTGCAGTTTCTCTGCCTGCAGTGGGGAGTTCTTGGACCTTGACCACTTTATCTCAAGTTTTAACTAGGTTTGTTTTGGTCTGCTTGTTAAAAGCTAGATCCTGGGACGCCTGGGTGGCTCAGTGGGTTAAGCCGCTGCCTGCAGCTCAGGTCAGGATCCCAGGGTCCTGGGATCGAGTCCCGCATCAGGCTCCTTGCTCAGTGGGGAGCCTGCGTCTCTCTCCGCCTCTGCCTGCCTCTCTGCCTGCTTGTGTGCTTTCTCTCTCTCTTTTTCTGACAAATAAATAAATAAAATCTTTAAAAAAATAAAAAGCTAGATCCTATTGTCCCTAGAGCTGAAGATTTGTAGTACCCTATGATCAGTAGACTTGGTATATGCGAGTGGTTTGTGCTGGTCTCCTGAGGGAGGGGTCTGCTACAGTTCTTTTCACACAGACTTGCCTAGGAAGGATGTACCTGCATGTGTTGGGGAACAGGATTTGGTGTAAGTGGCTTCAGCTTCCACTGGGAGCTCTGCATTGTTCACTGATGTCTGTCTGTGCTGATAAGCACGGAGAAAGTGGTGTGGCCCTGCTCTTTCATCCCCAGAATGGCCAGTTCTCACCTTCCACTCTTTAGGAAACTATCATAGAAAAGGATCTCCTCTCTTGTGACTCTGGCTTCCATAAGAAGCCATTTCTTTCCATTTCTTTCCATAAGAAAACTTCCATAAGTTTTCACCCTGTCTGTGTCAGAGCGGTCTTCCTGTCAGGCAGTACAGTTATCGTGTGTTTTATCTCAGGAACATGATTGGGTTTCTAAACTCCAAATTTAATGGACCTGGCCGAGCATGGACATGCACTGATCCTATGTGTCTGGTGCCAGTTTGTCCCAGAAAAGCAGTCACACTGTCAAACACTGGTTTGCATTTTATGGTAAAGTACTTCAAAAAGCCAGCAACAATGTTTGCTGCCCTCTGCAGGTGTTTCTGTTGCTATGCTAATGAAGGGCAGCATGTTGGGCACCCACCATCTCTTTTGTCCCTAGAGAAACCATGCCACCTATCCCAAAAGCACTCTAAGAAGGGGAGTGACCCAGGGGATCCTCAGACCACACTGTCTGCTCCCAGGCCTCTGCTCTCTTCCCCACAGGACCACCACTAAGCTCACTAAGAATGACAGCAGGGATGGTGCAGACTTCTAAAACTTAAGATTTTGAGTTCCACTATGTATAAGAACTTGCAGTAGTCGGCCCCTATCCTTTGTCCAGTCAAAGGTTTGGGGGAAGAATTTTTCTTGTACAATGCCCTGCACACTAATTTCACTCTTCCTCTCTTTCTCTCTCATTCCTTTTCTCTGTGATCATATCTCTCTCACCTTTGCAGGAGCTGCGGTTCTTTTCTCCCCCAGATCAACACTCCTCAGCTCCTACCTTCCATAATGTGGCCATTTTTCTCCCTCTAGATGTACAGTTTATTCTCACAGTCTTCAGATCAATTTCTTGGGTGTTCAGAATGATTTGAAATTTATCTGGCTGTGTTTGAGGGACAAGGCAAGTATCAGGTCCCTCTACTACTCTGCCATCTTAACTCTTCGACAATTTTCTAAAATTTATTGACTTGTTTTGTGGCCCAAAGTGTTCTATTCTGGAGAATGTTATACATTCATTTGAAAACTGTTTATCCTGTTATTTTTGTATGTGATGTTCTATCTATACCTACTGTATCCATCTCATCTAGTCTGTCATTCAAAGGTATTTCTTCTTCACTGATTTTCTGCTTGGATGATCTATTCATTGATATAAGTGTGGTGTTAGAGTCCTGTACTATTATTTTGTTGTCATAAATTTCTCCCTTTATTCTGTTAATAACTGCTTTATGTATTTGTGTGCTCCATTGTTGGGTGAATAGGTACTTAAAATTTTTGTTGAGCTGATATCTCTCGTTGGATCAATCCCTTTATTAGTATGTAATATCCTTCTTAGTTTTTTTTTTTATGACAGTCTTTGTTTTTAGCTTATTTTGTCTGATATATGTATGACTACCCTGATTTTTTCCTGTTTTATTTGCTTGGTAAAGGTTTTTCCATTCCCTCACTTTCAGTCTGTATGTGTTGTTAGGTCTGAGTTTTTCTCTTGTAGGGAGCATATACACAGGTCTTGTTTTTTCATCTATTCTGCTATCCTATTTTTTTTTTAATTGGAGCATTTGGGCCAATTTCACTTAGAGTAATTATTGATAGATATGTACTTACTGTCATTTTGTTAATTGTTTTTGGGTTGTTTTTGTAGTTTTTCTCAGTTCTTTTTTTCTTCTCTTGCTGTCTTTCTTTTTTTTTAATATATTATTGCAGATTGCAGTAGTTTAATTTTGTTGCTGTATGGTAATGCAGTGTATGATTTTTTTTTTAACTTTATTTTTTCAGTGTTCCAAGATTCATTGTTTATGTATCACTTGCTGTCTTTCTTTGTGATTGATGCACTTCTGTAGTGCTTTTATTTTCTTTTTAAAGGTGTGTTTTATAGGTTGGGGTTTGTGGCTACCACGAGGTTTATGTATAACATCTCAAGTGTATAGCAGTCTATATTAAGTTCAAACTAAGTTTTAAGTTCAAATACATTCTAAAAATACTTTTTTTGCTCCCTCCTCCATGTTTTATGTATATGTTGTCATATATCTATCCTTTTACTCATAATTTTCTTATGTAGAATTATAGCCTTTTCCTTTTCACTTTAAGAAGTTCCTTTGGTGCAACTGGCTACATTAGTCAGTAGAGAACACAACTCTTGATCTCGGGATCATGAGTTCAAACCCTACATTGGACTTAGAGTGTTTGTTTAGAAAAAAAAAAAAAGAAGTTCCATGCAGTTTCTGATTTTTCCTTATAAACAATGCTATGCTGAATATCCATATGTAACTCTTTGTATTTAAGTCTACTTATTTTCTTTGGATAAATTCCTACAATTGGAAATGCTGAGTGAAAAGTATTTTCTCATATTTGGAGCACCTAGGTGGCTCATTCGGTTAAGTGTCTGCCTTTGGCTCAGGTCATGCTCTTGCTCTCTCTCAAATAAATAAATAAAATATTTAAGAAATATTTGCTCATTTTTAAATAATTTTCAATACACGTTGTCAAATTCTCCACTAGAAAATTATGCCGTCTTATATTCCTGTTGATACACAGTCTGAATGATAATTTCCCTACCACTACTAGCAGAAAACACTAGCAATCTTTTGTCAATCTTACATTGAAATCTCATTGTTTTAATTTAAATTCAATTGATCAGTAATGAAGTTGAAACCTTCTGATAATAAAAAATAAAGTCCTTTTAGCTTTGCGCAGTGGCAGTATCGTAGCCAATGAGGTTTATCCGAGGCGCGATTATTGCTAATTGAAAAATAAAGTCCTTTATTATTTCTTGTGAGGCTATTTTAGTGGTGATACCCCTCTTAACTTTTGTTTGTCTAAAAATCTTTTATCTTTTTTCCAATTCTGAATGTTAACCTTGTTGGGTAGAGTATTTTTGGTTGAAGGTTTCTTCCTCCAATTACTTTGAATATATCATGCCAATCCCTTTTGGCTTGCAAAGTTACTATTGAGAAATGAACTGATGTATTTATAGGGTTTCTTTTGTATGCAACTTTTGCTTCTCTCTTGTTGCTTTCAAAATTCTCCTTATCTTTAAACTTTGATCTTTTAATTATTATGTTTTGTGTTATAAACTTCCTTGAGCTCATCTTGTTTGTAACTCTCTGTGTTTCTTGAACCTGGATGTCTATTTCTTTCCCCAGGTAAAGGAAGTTTTTCACTATTATTTCCTCAAATAATTTTTCTTCCTCTTTCTCTGTCTTTTTCTGGGACCCCTATAATAAAGAATGTTCATTTGCTTGATGTTGTCCAAGAGGGCCCTTAAGCTATCTTTATTTTTAAATTAAGTTTTAATTTTAATTCCAGTATAGTTAACATATAGTATATTAGTTTCAGGTGTACAATATAGTGATTCAACAAGCTATCCTAATTTATTAGATTTTTCCCTCTTTTTGCTGTTCAGCTTAGGTTCTTTCAATTACCCTGTCTTGCAGATAGTTGATATGTCTTTCTGTATTCTCTAATCCATTTTTGATTCCCTATAGTGTATTCAGTTATTGAATTTTTCAACTCTAATTGGTTCCTTTTTGATATTTTCTGTTTATGGAAGGTCTCACTGAGTTTTTCCACTCTTCTCTCCAGTGTGGTGAGCATATTCACAATCAGTACTCTAAACATTTTTTTAGCTTGCTTATCTGAATTTCATTTAGTTCCTTTTGAAGCTTTGTCTTATTCTTTCTTTGGGAGCATGTTCCTTTGTCTCCCCATTGTACTTGATTTTCTGTGTGTTTTTATGGTTTAGGAAGAACACCTAGTTCTCCTAAACTTGGAGGAATGTTATTATGTATGGTTTTCCTCTATGTAGACTCTGTGTTTTTGATGAATTTTACTTCCTGGCCAGAGTTGTGGCTGGTATGGGCTGGAGTTCACGGACACTCCATTCTATGGCTTCTTTCATTGGATGGATGAAGCTGAAATGAGCATGGCATGGAGTCTCCCTGAGGGTCTCTGCATAGGAGTACCCTGGCATGTTTGCTAAAGCTGGAGTTGGTGCAAGCTGAGGGGTCCCTGGGTTCTCTGTGCAGCAGGAGAGCTGAAGCTGAAGTGGATGAAGCCATCATATCCTGGGACTTTCTACACAGAGGGCACTTTGGCAAGACAGTTGAAGCTAGAGTGGTTGAAAGCTAGGTTTCCCAGGGTGCTTAGTATAGGGGGTTCCCATGCCAGGCAACTGGAGTCAAGACCATCCTAGGAAGAGGTATTATAGGTTACTCCATTCAGGAGGTGCCCTTATAGTTTTTTGGAGCCATGACAGGGGTATACAAGGTTCTCTGCATAGGGGCAACCTCATGGGGCTGATGGATCTGAAGCAGATGTCACCCAAAAGGTCTCAGAGTCCTCTGCATTGAGTGTTTCTTGGCAAGTCATCTGAAGCCAAAGTGATGTGGACCTGGTGTGTCCCAGGGTGCTTTATGTCTGTGTGACCTTGGTGCAAAGGACAGAGCTCTAGTGAGCACTAACCAGGGGTGTCTCAGTGTGCACTGGCATGTGGCCACTTCTGTAGCCAAGGCACTGAGGTGGCAGGCTGATTGGAGTGCCCAGCCTTTGCTCCTATTTACATTATTAATATAAAGGGGAGTGTAAACTGTGTCTTCAAACTCAACCCTCCAGAAGAGAGTTCTAGTAGTTTCCTCATCATCTGATGAAGTTCCAAGGCTGTCTCTTTTATATGCTAGTTGCTCTTAATTTGCAGTTTTTTATTCTATGCCCCAGCATGTTCAGGTCCAGTGTAGGCTAGGTATCTGGAGTTCAATGAAGTAGAAAACCAGTTATGGTGTCCAGACTTCACTCTGGTCTGCATTTTCAAGAGTAAATTGTGTCACTCACCAATCCCTTTGACAAAGAGAGAGTCTCCACAGTTCCTCAGCCATTTGACAGATTTCTGGGGCTGGATCTTTTATAAACTACTTGCTCTTTTAAACTGCAGCTTTCTTTTTGTGCCCAAAGACAGATGGATATGCTCCTGGTCCCTCAGTACTAGTCTTTTCCAAGTTCACTGTATCAGGGTTCGTGGTTCCCATAGTTACTATGTATCCATCTCTCTTGCTGTTCTCTTTTGTTATTCTGTGTGTTGTTTGCTGTGCAGAAGATATTTGGTAAGCCCTCAGTTCTTCTTCAGGAGTAATTGTTCTATAAATAGGGGTAATTTGGAGTGTTCCATGAAGGAAGTGAATTCAGGGTCTTTCTACATCACTATCTCAGAAGGAACCTCCAACACTTGCCATTATTATTTTTTTTTTTTTTGTCTTTTGATACCAGTCATTCTCACTGGTGTGAAGTGGCATTTCATTGTGGCTTTGACTAGCATTTCCCTGATGACTGGTAATGTTGAGCATCTTTTCATTTGTCTGTGGGCCATCTGTATGTCTTTTTTGGAAGAAAAGTCTATTCAGGTTCTCTGCTTCTTTTTTCATTGGATTATTCACATTTTTGTTGCCGTTATGTGAGTTCTTTATGTATTTTGTATATTAACATCTTATTGGATATATTATTTGCAAATATCTTTTCCCATTCAGTAGGTTATCTTTTTGTTTGTTGATGGTTTCCTTTGTTGTGCAGTAGCTTTTTATTTTGATGTGGTACCAATAGTTTATTTTTGCTTTCATTTCCCTTGCCCAATGAGACATATCCATAAATATGTCACTAAGGGCAATGTCCAAAAAATTACTGTCTATGTTTACTTTTAGGAGTTTTCTGGTTTCAGGTCTTACATTTAGGACTTTAACCCGTTTTGAGTTTATTTTTGTGTATGGTATAAGAAAGTGGTTGTTTCTATCTTTTGCATGCACCTAGTTTGTATTCCCACCAACAGTGCATGAGGGTTCATTTTTCTCCGCATCCTTCCCAACATTTACTGTTTTTTATGTTTTTTATTTTAGCCATTCTGACACATGTGAAGTGATATCTTATTGTTGTTTAGATTTACATTTCCCTGATGATAAGTGATGAATATTTTTTAATGTATTATTGGATTTGGTTTGCTAATATTTTGTTAAGGCCCTTTGCATATGTTTTCATGAGGGATATTGAGCTACAGTTTTCTCTTTTGTTTGTAATGTATTTGTCTCTTTTGGTAACAAGATAATGATGGCCTCATAGACTAAATTTGGATGTTTACCTTCCTTTTCTATTTTTTGGAAATTTTGAAAAGAATAGGTATTAACTCTTCTTTATTTTTTAAGGCACTTAAAAAATTAATTCCAGTATAGTTAATGTACAGTGTTATATTAGTTTCAGGTTCTTTCAATGTTTGGTAGAATTTTTCTGGAGCTTTTTGGTCCTAGACTTTTGTTTGTTGGGAATTTTTTGTTTACTGATTCAGTATCATTACTAGTAATTCATCTATTTAAATTTTATATTTCTTTCTAATTCAGTTTTGAAAGATTTTGTGTTTCCATGAATTTTCCCATTTCTTCCAGAATGTCTAATTTGTTGGCATATAATTTTTTCATAATATTCTCATAATTTTTTGTATTTCTGTGGTGCTGATTGTTATTTTTTTCTCCTTCTTTACTGATTTAATTTACTTGAATTCTCTCAGTTTTTTTTAAATGAGTCTGGCTAAACATTTTTCAATTTTATTTATCTTTTCAAAGAGCCACCTTTTGGTTTCATTGATCTTTGGATCAAAAATGAAAGGGAAACTTCTAAACTCATTCTATAAAGATAGCATTACTTTAATTCCAAAACCAAAGACCTCACTTAAAAAAGAGAACTATAGGCCAATATCCTTGATGAAGATGGATGCAAAAATTCTCAGTGACATACTAGCAAATTGAATTCAGCAGTATGTTAAAGGAATTGTTTACCACAATCAAATCAGATTTATTCCTGGACTGCAAGTTTGGTCCAATATTTGCAAATCAATCTACATTGACAACCACATTAATAAAAGAAAGGTTAAGAATCATATGATTGTGTCAATAGATGCAGGAAAAAAGCATTTGACAAAATACAACATCCTTCCTTGAGAAAACCCTTCAACAAAGTAGAGATAAAAGGAACATACCTCAACATCATAAAAGCCATACATGAAAGATCCATACGTAATATCATCCTCAATGGGGGAAAGCTGAGAGCATTTCCCCTACAGTCAATAAAAAGACAGGGATGTCCATTCTCACCATTACTATTTAACATAGTACTAAAAGTCTTAGTCTCAAAAGTAAGACAACAAAAATAAATAAAATGCATCTGAATCAGGAAGAAATAAGTCAAACTTTAACTATTTGCAAATGAAATGATAGTTTATGCAGAAAACCTGAGAGACTTCACAAAAAAATCGCTAGAAGTCATACAAGAATTCAGCAAAGATGCAGGATGTAAAATCAATGTACAGAAATCTGTTTTATTTCTATAAGCTAACCATGAAGCAGCAGAAATAGAAATCAGGAATTTGTCCCATTTGCAATTGCACCAAAACCAAGAAGATACCTAGGAATAAACCTACCAAAGAGGTAAAAGATCTGTACTCTGAAAAGTTTGGAACACTTATGAAAGAAATTGAAGAGTAAACAAAGAAATGGAAAAGCATTCCATGCTCATGGATTGGAAGAACAAACATTGTTAAAAAGCCTATACTATCCAGAGAAAGTTACACATTTAATGTGTGTAATCCCTATGAAAATACCATGAACACTTTTCTCTGAGCTAGAACAAATGATACTAACATTTGTATGGAACTACAAAAGACCCCAAATAGCTAAATCAATTGTGGAAAAGGAAAAAAAAAACAACAACACCTGGAGACGTCATGATTCCCGATTTCAAGCTATACTACAAAGCCGTAGTCATCAAGACAGTATGGTACTGGCACAAAAACAAACACATAGATCAATGAAACAGAATAGAGAGCTGAGACATGATCCTACAACTCTATGGTTAACTAATTTTCAACAAAGCAGGAAAAAAATATCCAATGGAAATAAAAGAGTCACTTCAAAAAATGGTGTTGGGAAAACTGGACTGCATCATGCAGAAGAATGAAACTGGACCACTATCTTCCACCATACACAAAAATAAATTCCAAATGGATGAAATAGCTAAATATGAGACAGGAAACCATCAAAGTCCTAGAGGAGAAAACTGGCAACAACTTCTTTGACCTCAGTCACAGCAACTTCTTATTAGATACATCTTCAGAGGCTAGGGAAACAAGAGCAAAAATTAACTATTGGGACTTCATCAAGAGAAAAATATTCAGCACAGTGAAGGGAACAACAACAACAACATCAAACAATTAAAAGGCAACCCATGGAATGGGAGAAGATATTTGCAAATGACATATCTGATAAAGGGTTAGTATCCAAAATGTATGAAGAACTTACCAAACTCAACAACCAAAAAACAAATAATCTAGTAAAATAATGGGGAGAAGACATGAATAGACACTTTTCCAAAGTAGACACCCAGATGGCTAATAGACATATGACAATACACTCAACATCACTTGGCATCAGGGAAATACAAATCAAAACCATGATAAGATACCACCTCACATCACTTGGCATCAGGGAAATACAAATGAAAATCATGAGGAGATATCACCTCACACTTGTCAGATGGCTAAAATTAACAACATAAGATACAACAGGGGTTGGTAAGGATTTGAAGAAAGGAGGTCCTCTTGCAATGTTGGTGGTAATGCAAAGTGGTGTAGCCAGCCACTCTGGAGAACACTATGGAGGTTCCTCCAAGATAAAAGAAAAAAATCCCAACCATCCAGCAATGTGCTACTAGTTATTTACCCAAAGGATACAAAAATACAGATTCAAAGGGATACATGCACCCTGTTGTTTGTAGAAGCATTATCAACAATGGCCAAATAGGGAGAGAGACCAAATGTCCATCAAATGATGAATGGGTAAAAAAGATGTGATACACACACACACACACACACACACACACACACACCATGGAATAATACTCAGCCATCAAAAATAATGAAATCTTGCCATTTGCAAGGACATGGTTAGAGATAGAGTGTATTATGTTAAGCAAAGTAAATCAGTCAGAGAAAGACAAGTACCATATGATCTCATTCATATTTGGACTTTATGAAAGAAAACACAAACATATGGGAAGGGGGAAAAGAAAAAAATGGAGAGAGGGATACAAGCCATACATTATTGATAATGATAGGAAACAAACTGAGGGTTGATGGAAGGACATGGGTGTGGGTAGGCTAGATGGATAATGGGTATTCAGGAGGACATTTTTTTGTGATGAGCACTAGGTGTTGTACATAAGTGATGAAATACTAAATTCTACTCCAGAAATCTATATTGCACTGTATGTTAACTAACAAAATTTAAATAAAAAAACTAAATAAAATCTATTTTGTCTTTTGTAAGTATGGTTACTCTGGCTTTCTTTTAATGTCCATTAGCATGATAGATGCTTCTTCATCTCCTCACTTTGAATCTGCATGTGTCTTTAGGTCTAAAACGAGAATCTTGTAGACAGCATATCCATGGGTCTTGTTTTTTAATCCATTTTGATAACCCATATCTTTTGCTTACAGAATGTGGTCCATTTATATTCAAAATGATTATTGAAAGATATGAATTTAGTGTCCTTGTGTTACCTGTAGAGTTGGTGTTTCTGGTTGTGTTCCCTGGCCCTTTCTTTTTCTTTTTCTTTTTCCCCCCTTATTTATTTATTTATGTTAGTCACCATACAGTACATCATTAGTTTTTGATCTTGTAGTCCATGATTCATTGTTTGTGTATGACACCCAGTGCTCAGTACAATCCATGCCTTCCTTAATAATCATCAGCAGGCTCACCCATCTCCCCCCTCCCCTAACCTCTGTTGTTTTTTGTCCTTTTTCCTTATTCAAAGAGTACCCCTTAATATTGCTTGCAGGGCTGGTTTAGTGGTGACAAACTCCATTAGTTTTTTGTTTGTTGGCTTTGTTTGGGAATCTCTTTATCTCTCCTTCTACTGTGACTGACAGCCTTGCTGGATAAAGAATTCTTGGTTGCATGTATTTCCCATTTCCCTGGTTGAAAATATTCTGTCTTCTGACCTGCCAAGTTTCTGTGTACAGATCTGCTGCAAGTCTGTCCTGTCTTCCTTTGTAGATTAAAGACTTTTTTCCCTTGCTGCTTCCAGGATTCTTCCCTGTCTGTGTATTTTGTGAATTTGTAGATTAAAGACTTTTTTCCCTTGCTGCTTCCAGGATTCTTCCTGTCTGTGTATTTTGTGAATTTGACTATGATATGCCTTGGTGAAGATTGGCTTTTGTTGAATTTAATGGGATTTCTCTGTGCTGCTTGTATTTTGATATCTGCATCCTTCACCAGATTAGGGAACTTTTTCAGCTATAATTTGTTTGAATAAACCTTCTACCTCTTTTCCTCTCTCTTCATCTTCTGAGACTTCTATGATATGGATGTCATTATGTTTTAATAAGTTGTTAACTTCCCTAAACATACCTTTGTGATCCATGACCTTTCTTCCCTCTTCTTTGTAGCTTCATTATATTCCACAATTTTATATTCTATATTACTGAATTGTTCTTCTGCTTCATCAATCCTCATTTTTGAGGGATCCGCTTGTATTTGTATCTCCATTATGACATTTTTAATTTTGGCCTGACTGGATTTTAATTCTTTGATCTCTGCAGTAAGAAATTCTCCAGTATCTTCTATGCTTTTTTCATGCTCAACTAGAATCCTTATAATTGTTTTAACTTATTGTTTGGACATGTTACTTATTTCTGTTTTTATTAAGTTCTTGGCCATGAGTTCTGCTTTATGTTCTTTCTTTTGTGGTAGGTTTCTTCATTTTGTCATTTTGTCCAGAAAGAAAAAAAAGAAAAGAAAAGAGAAAAGGCCACAAAAAAGAAGAAAAGAAAAGAAAAGAAGAGAAAAGAAAAAAAAAGAAAAGAGAAAAATACCAAAGAACAAACAAACTAGATCCTGGGTGTGTTTTGGTCTGCTTGTTAAAAGAATGTAGATTAAGGAAGAATGGAGGGAAGATGGTGGAAGAGTAGGCGACCCTTGTTTCATCTGTTCCCTTGAATTCAGCTATATAGCTATTAAATGATTCTGAACACCTGTGAACTTAACCTGAGATATAAGGAAAGAAATGCTGCAATTCTACAAATAGAAAACCATCCACTTTTTGCAAGGTAGAAGGTGTAGAGAAGTGAATCTGAGGGGATATATTGAAAGATAAAGCCTCTGTAAGCCAGCTACTGGAAACTGATTTAACAGTGGAGCACGAAATCAGAACTTTTAGAAGTCTTCTCTGGTGAGGGCTATCCCTGCCTGAAAGGTGCTCAGGTGGTGACGTAGGTCAGAATCCTAGGTGGGACAGTGTGGTCTCAATACCTGGGAACACAGAAAGAATGGGGTTATCTGAGTGAAGCAGAGTTCCCCAGCATCAAATATAGGAAGCCAGCTGCAGTCAGCGAGCCGAGAAGTGGGCTTTCAGCTCAGTATTGCCATAAACCACAAACACCTGCATGACCAGGCAACTGCTCTTGGAGCAGGGTAACAGCAAGTGGCAGAACCACAAGGGGAGACCCTCCTGCTTCCCCTAGGAGGAGAAACCTGGGTCCACACTGGAGGAGTCTGCAAAATTGGGACACTCAAAACAGGATTCTGTGTCCCAGATAAAAACACTTGGTCACAGGGTGGGTGAACACAGAGTGCAGATGGAAATAAGGAGACAAAAAGGACTGGTTTTCCCTGAGGACATACTCAAGAGTGGGGGCAACAATCTTACAGCTCCGCAGATTGAGAACAGAGGATCACCATTTTTGTTCTCATCCTCTAGAGTGGCTAGGAAAGCCTTCAGGGAATAAAAGCCACATAGAGCAGCCTAGACCCACTTACACTGAGGCTGCCTCCCTGGCAAGAGCAGTGCAACTCCGTTCATGGAAAAACACTTGAGAGTCAACACAACAGGTCTTTCCCCAAGAAGACCGGCAGGAATATCTGGCTAAAAGCCAGTTTACCAACCACACTGAACTGAAAAACTCCAGAGCTACAGGAAAATAGTAGACAGAATTCTAGGTTTTTTACTCATGATTTTTTAGTCTATCAGTTTAAAAATTCTCTTTTCTTTTTCTTTTCCTTTATAAATAGTTTATTATTTCTATCAACTCTTTTATTGGCTTTTATTTATTTTTCTTATTTATTTTCAGCATAACAGTATTCATTGTTTTTGTACCACACCCAGTGCTCCATGCAGTCCGTGGCCTCTCTAATACCCACCACCTGGTTTCCCCAACTTCCCACCCCCCCACCTCTTCAAACCCTTCAGATTGTTTTTCAGAGTCCATAGTCTCTCATTGTTCACCTCCCCTTCCAATTTCCCCCAACTGCCTTCTCCTAACTCCCCATGTCCTCCATGCTATTTGTTATGCTCCACAAATAAGTGAAACCATATGATAATTGACTCTCTCTGCTTGACTGATTTCACTCAGCATAATCTCTTCCAGTCCTGTCCATGTTGCTACAAAAGTTGGGTATTCATCCTTTCTGATGGAGGCATAATACTCCATAGTGTATATGGACCACATCTTCCTTATCCATTCGTCCGTTGAAGGGCATCTTGGTTCTTTCCACAGTTTGGCAACCGTGGCCATTGCTGCTATAAACATTGGGGTACAGATGGCCCTTCTTTTCACTACATCTGTATCTTTGGGGTAAATACCCAGTAGTGCAATTGCAGAGTCATAAGGAAGTTCTATTTTTAATTTCTTGAGGAATCTCCACACTGTTCTCCAAAGTGGCTGCACCAACTTGCATTTCCACCAATAGTGGAAGAGGATTCCCCTTTCTCCACATCCCCTCCAACACATGTTGTTTCCTGTCTTGCTAATTTTGGCCATTCTAACTGGTGTAAGGTGGTATCTCGATGTGGTTTTAATTTGAATCTCCCTGATGGCTAGTGATGATGAACATTTTTTCATGTGTCTGATAGCCATTTGTATGTCTTCATTGGAGAAGTGTCTGTTCATATCTTCTGCCCATTTTTTGATATGATTATCTGTTTTGTGTGTGTTGAGTTTGAGGAGTTCTTTATAGATCCTGGCTATCAATCTTTTGTCTGTACTGTCATTTGCAAATATCTTCTCCCATTCTGTGGGTTGCTTCTTTGTTTTCTTGGCTGTTTCCTCTTTTTTAAGATTTTTTTTAATTTTCATTTTTACATTTACATTTATATATTCTTCATTTTTGAATTCCTTCTATTGTATTCAATAGAATTCATTTTTGAATTCCTTCTATTGTATTCAATCACATATATATATGATTGAATACACTATATGATTGAATACCATATATTATTTATATATGTATATGAAATATATGGTTTTCCTTCTGTATAATTTTGGGATCTACTGTCTTTTAATAAGCAGATCAAAAGACGCCAGGACCTGGTGTATCACCCTGTTTTGTCAACCTATTTGATTATATTCTCTCTCTCTGTCTTTTTTTTTTTCCATTTTTTTGTTTCTGACCTCTTCTTATTTGCCTAATATATACTTTGCTGGGGTTGTGGTTGATATTTTTCTGTTTTCTTCTCCTATTTTTCTCTGGACAAAATGACAACATGTAAAAAATCCCAGAAAAAAGAACAATAGGCAGCACTAATTCCCAGATACTTAAGAAACATGGATGCTTCTTAAGATGTGTCAGAGCTAGAATTCAAAATAACAATTATGAAGATATTACCAGGTATTAAAGAAAACACATAAGACATCTGAGAATCTCTTTTGTGAGAAATAAAAGGATTAAAATCTAATCAGGTCAAAATAAAAAATGTTATTAATGAGATGCAATAAAAAACGGAGGTTCTTACTGCTAGGATAAATGAGGCAGAAGAGAGAAACAGTGATACAGAATATAAACTTATGGAGAATAAATAAACTGAGGAAAAGAGAGACAAACACTATTGGATTATGAGGGAAGGATTCACGAGATCAGTGATACCATAAAGCAAAATGATATTAGAATAACTGGGGTCCCAGAGAAAGAGGAAAGAAAGGGGCAAAAGGTATATTGGAGAAAATTATACTTGAGAACTTCCTTAATCTGGGGAAGGAAATATGCATTCAAGTCCAGGAAGCACAGAGAACCCCCTTCAAAATCAATAAAAATAGATCAACACACTGACATATAGTAGTGAAGCTTGCAAATAAATGAATGCAATAAAGAGAAAATCCTGAAACCAACTCAGGAAAATGGGCATTTAATCTACAGATGAAGAAACATATGGCTAGCAACATATCTATCCACAGAGACCTGGCAGGCAAGAAAGAACGGGCATGATATATTCAGAGTGCCAAATGAGAAAAATCTGCAGCCAATAATACATTATCCAGCAAGGGTATCATTCAAAATAGAAGAAGAGAGTTCTATCAAGATGGCAGAGGAGTGGAGGACTCTTTTTCAAATGATCCCCTGAATTTAGTTAGAAATATACCAAGCCACTCTGAATACCCATGAAATCAGCCTGAGATGTAAGATTATACACATCTGGATATCTATAGGGGCAGAAGACCATCAGTTGAGAGGGTGCACCTTGCCTGGATTGTGCTTGATATTTTTGGCTGTACATCCCCTCAAACGCAACTTGTCAGAATGACCAGGAGGAGGATCTCCCAACAAAGAAAAGACCCCAGGACAATGGTCTATCCCACAGATCTAATGGATATGGATCTAAGCAAGATGTCAAAATAGACTTCAGTGTAGCAGTTATGAAGACAATAGTCAGGCTGGAGAAAACTATAAATGGCAACATAGACTCACTAAGTGCAGAAATGAAAGCAAATCTGGCAGAACTTAAAAATGCTATCAGTGAGATACAATCTAATCTAGATGCTCTAACAGTTAGGGTAAATGAGGCAGTAGAATGAATTAATGATCTTGAAGACAAACTGAGAGAAAAGAAGGAGCAGGAGGAGGCCTGGAACAAACAGCACAAAATCCATGAAAACAGAATTAGAGAAATAAATGACACCATGAAACGTTCCAATGTCAAAATTATTGTGATCCCTGAGGGGATGGAGAGAGAGAGAGGCTTAGAAGATATATTTGAGCATCATAGCCAAGATCTTCCCTAATCTGTGGAATGAAATAAGCATTCACGTCCTGGAGGCAGAGAGAACCTTCCCAAGATCAAGGTGAACTGAACAACACCCAGGCACGTAATAGTAAAGCTCACAAATCTTAGAACCAAGGAAACCATTTTAAGGGCACTAGGGGGAATATATCCCTTATGTACAGGGGAAGGAACATCAGAATAATGTCAGACCTGTCCATAGAGACCTGGGGAGCCAGAAAGGGCTGGCAAGGCATATTCAGTGTACTAAATGAGAAGACCATGTAGCCAAGAATTCTTTATCCAGCAGTGCTGTCATTCAGAATTGGTGGAGAAATAAGAAGCTTCCAGAACCAGCAGAGACTGAAAGAATATGTGACCACGAAGCTGAAACTGCAAAAAAGACACCAAGAGGGATATATAACAGAAATTTAGAGAGACAATCTATAGAAACAAGAATTTCACAGGCAACATGATGACAATAAAAATCTTATCTTTCAATAACCACTCTCAACCTGAATGGGCTAAATGCTCCTATAAGATGACACAGGGTTGCAGATTGGATAAAAAGACAAAACCCATCCATATGCTGACTACAAGAGACTCATTTCAAGCCTAAAGATACATCCAGACTGAAAGTGAAGGGATGGAGAGCCATCTTTCATAGCAACAGCCCTCAAAAGAAAGCCTGGGGTAGCAATTCTTATATCTGACAAGTTAGATTTTAAGCTAAAGACTGTAGTTAGAGATACAGAAGGACTCTATGTCATTCTTAAAAGGTCTCTCTAACAAGAAGATCTAACAATTGTAAATATCTATGCTGCCAACATGGGAACAGCCAATTACATAAGCCAACTGTTAACCAAAATGGAGAAACATATTGATAATAATACATTAATTGTAGGAGACCTTAACACTCTGATCTCAGCAACAGACAGATCAACTAAACAGTAGATCAACAAAGAGACAAGAGCTTTGAATGACATACTGGACCAGATGGACCTCATAGATATCTACAGAACATTTCAAACTAAAACAACAGAATACTCATTATTCTCAAGCACACATGGAACTTTCTTCAGAATAGACCACATACTGGGTCACAAATCAGGTCTCAACTGATACCAAATATTGAGATTGTTACCTGTATATTGTCAGGCCACAATGTTTTGAAACTAGAATTCAATCACAGGAAAAAGTTTGGAAGGAATTCAAACACCTGGAAGCTAAAGACCACCCTGCTCAAGAATGCTTGGGTCAACCAGGAAATCAAAGAAGACTTAAACAATTCATTGAAACCAATGAGAATGAAAACACACTGATCCAAAATCTATGGAATACGGCAAAGGTAGTCCTAAGGGAGAAGTATATAGCTACCCAAGCCTCATTAAAAACAAAACAAAACAAAACAAAACAAAACAAAACAAAACAAAACAAAACACACACAAAAAACCAAAAACAGAAAAATCCTCAAGACACAAACTATCTTTACACCTTAAAGAACTGGAGAATCAACAAATTAAGCCTAACCCATGCAGGAGAAGTGAAATAACTAAGATTAAAGCAGATATCAATGAACTAGAAATAAGAAATACAGTAGCATACATTAAGGAACCTAGAAGATGGCTCCTTGAAAGAATTAATAAGATTGATAAGCCACAGGCCAAACTTATCCAAAAGAAAAGAGAAAGGAACTAAATTAATAAAATTATGAATGAAAGGGGAGAGATCACTACTAACAGCAAGGAAATAAATACAATTATCAGAAAGTACTATGAAGAGCTACATGAAAACAAATTAAAAAACATGGAAGAAATGGATGCATTCTTCAAAATTTATAAACTACCAAGACTGAAACAGGAAGAAATTGACAACCCGAAGAGATCCATAACCAGTAACAAGATTGAAGCAGTTATCAAAAACATCCCAAAAAACAAGAGTCCAGGGCCTGATGGATTCCCAGGGGAATTCTACCAAACATTCAAAGAAGAAATAATACCTAATCTCCTAAAGCTGTTTCAAAAAATAGGAACAGAAGGAAAACTTCCAGACACTTTCTATGAGGTCTGCATTACCTTGATCCCCAAACCAGGCAAAAACCCCATCAAAAAGGAGAATTTCAGACCAATATCCCTGATGAATATGGATGCCAAAATTCTCAACAAGATCCTAGCTAATAGTATCCAACAGTACCTTAAAAGGACTATCCACCACGACCAGCTGGGATTTTCCCCTGTGAAGCAAGGGTGGTTCAACATTTGCAAATCAATCAATGTGGTAGAACACATAAATAAGAGAAGAGACAAGAACTATATGGTTCTCTCAACTGATGCAGAAAAATCATTTGACAAAATACAGCATCCTTTCCTGATTAAAACACTTCAGGGAGAGAGGGAACATTCTTCAATTTCATAAAATCCATTTATGAAAAACCCATGGCAAATATCATTCTCAAGGGGGAAAAGCTGAGAGCTGTCCCACTGAAATCAGGAAAAGGACACGGATGCCCACTCTCACCACTATTGTTCAGCATAGTACTAGAAGTCCTAACAACAGCAATCAGGCAATGAAAAGAAATAAAATGTATTCACACTGAAAAAGAAGAAGTCAAACTCTCTCTCTTCACAGATGACATGACACTTTGTGTGGAAAACCCAAAAGACTCCATTTCCAAATTACTATAACTCATACAGCAATTCAGAAATGTGGCAGGATACAAAATCAATGTATAGAAATCCGTTGATTCCTTATACATTAACAATGTAACTGTAGAATGAGAAATTAGAGAATTGATTCCATTTATAACAGCACCAAAACCCATAAGATACCTAGGAAAAAACCTAACCAAAGAAGTAAAGGATCTATACTCTAGGAACTAGAGAACACTCCTGAAAGAAGTTGAGGAAGACACAAAAAGATGGAAAAACATTCCATGCTCATGGATCAGAAGAATAAACATTGTTTTTATTTAATTTTTAAAATTTATTTTCAGTGTAACAGTATTCATTGTTTTTGCACCACACCCAGTGCTCCATGCAATCTGTGCCCTCTCCAATACCCACCACCTGGTTCCCCCAACCTCCCACCCCCTGCCCCTTCAAAACTCTCAGATTGATTTTCAGAGTCCATAGTCTCTCATGGTTCACCTCCCCTTCCAATTTCCCTCAACTTCCTTCTCCTCTCTAACTCCCCTTGTCCTCCATGCTATTTGTTATGCTCCACAAATAAGTGAAACCATATGATAATTGACTCCCTCTGCTTGACTGATTTCACTCAGCATAATCTCTTCCAGTCCTGTCCATGTTGCTACAAAAGTTGGGTATTCATCCTTTCTGATGGAAGCATAATACTCCATAGTGTATATGGACCACATCTTCCTTATCCATTCGTCTGTTGAAGGGCACCTTTGTTCTTTCCACAGTTTGGCGACCATGGCCATTGCTGCTATAAACATTGGGGTACAGATGGCCCTTCTTTTCACTCCATCTGTATCTTTGGGGTAAATACCCAGTAGTGCAATTGCAGGGTCATAGGGAAGCTCTATTTTTAATTTCTTGAGGAAACTCCATACTGTTCTCCAAAGTGGCTGCACCAATTTGCATTCCCACCAACAGTGTAAGAGGGTTCCCCTTTCTCCACATCCCCTCCAACACATGTTGTTTCCTGTCTTGCTAATTTTGGCTATTCTAACTGGTGTAAGGTGGTATCTCGATGTGGTTTTAATTTGAATCTCCCTGATGGCTAGTGATGATGAACATTTTTTCATGTGTTTGACAGCCATTTGTATGTCTTCATTGGAGAAGTGTCTGTTCATGTCTTCTGCCCATTTTTGATATGATTATCTGTTTTGTGTGTGTTGAGTTTGAGGAGTCTTTATAGATCCTGGCTATCAACCTTTTGTCTGTACTGTCATTTGCAAATATCTTCTCCCATTCTATGGGTTGCCTCTTTGTTTTGTTGACTGTTTCCTTTGCTGTGCAGAAGCTTTTGATTTTGATGAAGTCCCAAAAGTTCACCTTCGCTTTTGTTTCCTTTGCCTTTGGAGACAAATGCAATTCTGATCAAAATTCCACCGGTGGGACGCCTGGGTGGCTCAGTTGGTTAAGCAGCTGCCTTCGGCTCAGGTCATGATCCCAGCGTCCTGCAATCGAGTCCCACATCGGGCTCCTTGCTCGTCAGGGAGCCTGCTTCTCCCTCTGCCTCTGCCTGCCATTCTGTCTGCCTGTGCTCACTCGCTCTCCCTCTCTCTCTCTCTGACAAATAAATAAAATAAAATTTTTGAAAAAAAAATTCCACCGGTATTTTTAAAAGAGCTGGAGCAAATAATCCTAAAATGTGTATGGAATGAGAAGAGACCCCGGATTGCTAAGGAAATATTGAAAAACAAAAATAAAACTGGCGGCATCATGTTACCTGATTTCAAGCTTTACTACAAAGCTGTGATCACCAAGACAGCATGGTACTGGCATAAAAACAGACACACAGACCAGTGGAACAGAGTAGAGAGCCCAGATATGGAACCTCAACTCTATGGTCAAATCATCTTCGACAAAACAGGAAAAAATATACAGTGGAAAAAAGACAGTCTCTTCAACAAATGGTGCTGGGAAAACTGGGTAGCTATATGTAGAAGAATGAAACTCGACCATTCTCTTACACTGTACACAAAGATAAACTCAAAATGGATAAAAGACTTCAACGTGAGACAGGAATCCATCAGAATCCTAGAGGAGAACATAGGCAGTAACCTCTTCGATATCAGCCACAGCAACTTCTTTCAAGATATGTCTCCAAAGGCAAAGGAAACAAAAGCCAAAATAAACTTTTGGGACTTCGTCAAGATCAAAAGCTTCTGCACAGCAAAGGAAACAGTCAAGAAAACAAAGAGGCAACCCACGGAATGGGAGACGATATTTGCAAATGACAGTACAGACAAAAGATTGATAGCCAGGATCTATAAAGAACCCCTCAAACTCAACACACACAAAACAGATAATCATATCAAAAAATGGGCAGAAGATATGAACAGACACTTCTCCAATGAAGACATACAAATGGCTATCAGACACATGAAAAAATGTTCATCATCACTAGCCATCAGGGAGATTCAAATTAAAACCACATCGAGATATCAACTTACACCAGTTAGAATGGCCAAAATTAGCAAGACAGGAAACAACATGTGTTGGAGGGGATGTGGAGAAAGGGGAACCCTCTTCCACTGTTGGTGGGAATGCAAGTTGGTGCAGCCTCTTTGGAGAACAGTGTGGAGATTCCTCAAGAAATTAAAAATAGAACTTCCCTATGACTCTGCAATTGCACTACTGGGCATTTACCCCAAGGATACAGATGTAGTGAAAAGAAGGGCCATCTGTACCCCAATGTTTATAGCAGCAATGGCCACGGTTGCCAAACTGTGGAAAGAACCAAGATGCCCTTCAACGGACGAATGGATAAGGAAGATGTGGTCCATATACACTATGGAGTATTATGCCTCCATCATAAAGGATGAATACCCAGCTTTTGTAGCAACATGGACAGGACTGGAAGAGATTATGCTGAGTGAAATCAGTCAAGCAGAGAGAGTCAATTATCATATGGTTTCACTTATTTGTGGAGCATAACATATAGCATGGAGGACATGGGGAGTTCGGAGAAGGCAGTTGGGGGAAATTGGAAGGGGAGGTGAACAATGAGAGACTATGGACTCTGAAAAACAATCTGAAGGGTGTGAAGAGGTCGGGGGTTGGGAGGTTGGGGGAACCAGGTGGTGGGTATTAGAGAGGGCACGGACTGCATGGAGCACTGGGTGTGGTACAAAAAACATGAATATTGTTATGCTGAAAATAAATAAAATAAAAAAATAGTAAAAAAGAAAAAACAAAAAACAAAAAACAATATCATGATCGCCAGGATCCAGTAGGGATGGAAAGAGAGAGAGAGCACTAGCGGGTGTATTTGAGCAAATCATGGCTGATAACTTCCCTAATCTGGGAATGAAACAAGCATTCATGTCCAAGAGGTAGAGAGGACTCCTTCTAACAACAATAACAAAGTAGTAACACCCTGCCATATAATTGTGAAACTTGCAAATTATAGTGCCAAGGAAGCTATCTTGAGAGCAGCTGGGGAAAGAGATTTCTTATGTGCAGAGGAAGCAACATCAAAATATCATCAGACCTATCCACAGAAACCTAAAGTTCCAGGAAGGGCTGGCAAGATATACTCAGGAACTAAATGAGAATAACATGCAGCCAATAATACTTTATCCAGAAAGGAATTCATTCAGAATGAAGGAGAGGTAAAGAATTTCCAGGACAGAAAGAAACTGAAAGAATATATGATCACCAAGACATCCCTGCAAGAAATATAAGGGTGATACTTTATGCAAAGAGAGGCCCCATGAGTAACATAGAACAGAAAGTAACAGAGACAATCTACAGAAACAGGGATGTTACAAATAATGCAATGACACTAAATACAGATCTTTCAATGGTTACTCTAAATATAAATGGACTGAATGCTCCAATTAAAAAAACACAGATTATCAGATTGGATAAAAAAGCAGAATTCATCTATATGCTGTCTGCAAGAGACTCATTTTGAACCTAAAGACACCTCCAGTTTGAAAGTGAAGGGATGGAGAACAATTTACCACGCTAATGGACCTCAATAGAAAGCTGGGGTAGCATCTCATATCAGACAATTTAGATTTCAAATAAAAGACTGTAGTAAGAGATGGATAGGGCCACTCGACCACACTTAGAGGGTATATCCAACAAGAAGATCTAACAATTGTAAATATCTATGCCCCCAACATGGGAGCAGCCAATTATATAAACCAATTAGTAACCAAAGTAAAGAAACATATCAATAATAATACATTAATAGTAGGAGACCTCAACACTCCACTCACAGCCAGGGACAGATCACTTAAGAAGAAGATTAACAAAGAAACTAGAGCTTTTAAGGACACATTGGACCAGATGGACTTCACAGACACACAGAACATTCCATCCTAAAACAATAGAATATGCGTTCTTTTTGATTGCACATGGAACTTTCTCCAGAACAGATCACATACTAGGTCACAAATCAGGTCTCAACCAATACCAAAAGATTGAGGTTATTTCTTACATATTTTCAGACCACAATGCTTTGAAACTGGAACTCAATCCCAAGAAGAAATTTAGAAGGAACTCAAATACATGAAGGTTAAAGAGTCTCCTGCTAAATAATAAATCGGTCAAAGAAGAAATTAAATAAGAACTTAAACTATTCACTGAAACTAAGAGAATGAAAACACTTCAGTTCAAACCCTGTGGGATACTGCAAAGGTGGACTTCAGAAGGAAGTACATAGCCATCCAAGCCTCTCTCAAAAAGTTAGAAAAATCCCAAACACAGAAGCTAACCCAGAGAAAGAACAGCAAATAAAGCCTAAAGCAAGTAGGGAAGGGATATAACAAATATTAGAGCAAGTATCAATGAAATAGAAACCAGAAAAACAGTAGAACAGATCAACAGAACTAGAAACTTGTTCTTTGAAAGAACTAATAAGATTGATAAACCTTTGCTTTTGTTTTCCTTGCCTTAAGAGACATGTCTTGCAAGAAGTGGCTGTGTCTGATGTTGAAGAGGTTACTGCCAGTGTTCTCCTCTATGATTTTGATGGATTCCTGTCTCACATTCAGGTCTTTCATCCATTTTGAGTTTATAATTGTGTACAGTGTAAGAGAATGGTCCAGTTTCCTTCTTCTGCATGTGGTCGTCCAATTTCCCAGCACCATTTATTGAAGAGACTGGCTTTTTTCCATTGGATATTTTCTGCTTTGTCAAAGATTATTTGACTGTAATTTTGAGGGTCCATTTCTGGGCTTTCTGTTCTGTTCCTTTGATCTATGTGTCTGTTTTTTTGCCAATATTATTTTATCTTGATGATCACAGCTTTGTAATATAGCTTGATGCCAGGCGTTGTGATTCCCCTCTCTTTTCTTTTCTTTTCTTTTTTTTAAAATCTTTTTTTAAAATTTATTTTCAGCATAACAATATTCATTGTTTTTGTACCACACCCAGTGCTCCATGCACTCCATGCCCTCTTTAATACCCACCACCTGGTTCCCCCAACCTCGTACCCCCCCCACCTCTTCAAACCCTTCAGATTGTTTTTCAGAGTCCATAGTCTCTCATTGTTCACCTCCCCTTCCAATTTCCCCCAACTGCCTTCTCCTAACTCCCCA